>NC_017850.1:2255989-2446675 GCF_000002495.2 Pyricularia oryzae 70-15
AAACATCAGAATGGTGCAACGACCGTCTGTTATCCGTTATTTAGAAAGCGGGGGTTGTCCTCTGCGGACGAAAACCTTGTTGCAAAAAGTTCCTGGTTGGGATACCTTTTGGCTGCTAAACCTAGCACCCTGTTCAAAGTTTAACTCAAGGACCAGTGGTACCTGCGAAAAAGCTTGACAATGCATTTTTGCCAAATTCCCATAGATCCCAGTTGGCAGTCGGCAGGGAATAGGCGTGCCCATCTTTGGCGGCACCGTTTTCTGGGTAACTAGGTGGGGATGACAGCCAACCAAGACAAGCACGCATTGTTAAATGACTCGCCTTTGGAAACCCCTAGGCTCCTATATGATCTCTCTTCTCGATACGTATACGTGGCATCCGCGCGCGCCGAAGACTGCGTGTAGCCTCCAAAGTTCGAAACTGGTCAAGAGCGAAAAGTGCAGGTTGCATCTTACATCCTTTTTACACTTTCCAAAATATTATAATTCGACGACGTTCGGAATGCCCCGATCAATTAGAATAAAGGTGCAAGCTGGATAAGGTTAAGTGTAAAAGTTTGCTCAACAGGACCGCGCTGCGCAGTTATGGGACGCGTCCCGGTATTGGACGACCCTCTGTCGCGGGGCATCTGACAGTGCAAGGATAGGCGGTACTATTAAGTCTTGGTTAGATTGATCAAGATGCACGTCGTAATTAAGAAAAGCTAGAATAGCCTAGAACTAGACTACCTAGGTTCTAGACTACCTAGGTTCTAGACTAGATCTAGTTCTAGTTTTTAATTAAAACGAACCACCTTTTTTTACCCCCACGCAACCCTTCCAACATTGGGAATCAACCTTTTTGATTTTACCTGTAATCTTTTTACTAGGCATTCCACTAAGTTGTTAAAACATGCTGATGTTTTTCTCGCTTTTCTGCAAGCAAGGTAGCAGTTCGGCAGCCACCTGATGTCTCGTCTCACCCGCCAGGCAACACCTTTTCTGTCGCCCTGGTACTTGGAGTGATCACTTGCGGCCTTGCCCACAAGTACAGCCTGCCTGCACATATATGGTCCATTTGTCATTATACTCCTGCCGCTTGCGTAGCCCAGCTCCATTGCAACTTGCAAGCTTGGCTTCATATGAAGCTGGGGGACTGTGTCATGAAGAATTCTACTTTTGTTAGAAATGAAAAAGCGGGAGACATAGGAATTCCTATTTGCTCGCTTGAGAACTCATATCTTGTCTTACCACTATCTGCCGGGGTATCCATATGCGGGAGACGGTTCATTTTTAGTAGCCCCAAGTCAAGAGTTGCCTTTACCTGATATCCTTGGTTTCACACCATTCGAATACACCTTTCAGCAAGGCATACCCGCTAAAAACATCGTCGGAACGTACTCCAATCGTATGATGTGGAATTGCATGGAGGCTGACTTTGGATTACCGTTACCTGGCTGGTGGATCGGTACATACAAAGGCTTTGCTGGCTTGAGTGGGAAGAGCAAGGAAATCTCAGTGTGTATCGATCGGGAGTCACCCGCTGTTCGCATGAACTTAATGGCAATGGTAGCGATAATCTTGGACAATCGCAGTGCTATAGCTTTTATGACTATGAGACAGGTCTTCTTTGGCTGATCAATCATCACGTTACACAAGTCTTATACGGCACTGCATAATGATCGGCCAAGCAAGGATAGGAAGGAGATCAAATGCATGTGAGGAAATGGTACGGAGCGGTGACTTAAGACCTTTACAGTGAGAAAAATCACCAGCCCCTGAAGTTTTTGAATGATGGAGTAGGACCACAGATTATAACCGGGAAGCTGAGTGGTTGTCTATGCGAATCCAAGTAGTCCTCGCTCAATTTTAGCAACGGCAGTTCGAAATTAGATTGCAGCGAGTAATTCAAAAGGGCGATCCATGACCCATGCTTATGGCAATGATCTCTTGTCCATACGCATACAGCCTTTGGACTCTAGTGTTTTGCCTACGACGCTTCTCATGTTGCCGGGCCGTTGAGAAGAAACAATTCCGGCGTGTTCGTGTGAATCCAAGAAGAATCCTTCATGCTGAGAGTGGTTCAAGCCCTTGCTCGATTCGATACTGCTCATAGCCTCCAGGATGTTTGTCGACAAGTTGCTTCATGGTGGCTTTGACAATATATAACTACCAGCATTTAATAGTCTGTTGTTTACTTCCAGTGAAAGTGATCAGGAGGTGGGTGCCTTACATTTTGCGGAACTCCAGATAGTTGGGGTGAAGCGACGACACAAAGGCCTCAAACCTCATAACCCCAAAGTTGGCAAATTTAGCACAACAATTGCATCAAGTCACCCGACTCACAGGCAATACACCAGTCCGTGATCTTCGAAATCTTCAGCCGGCTCGGAGGGCTTTCTAAGCTGAGCATATTTGTTGACATAATCGCGAGCGATCTTATGACGAGGCACCCACCAAGGAGCGAGTTCGTCTGGCCGAGCCAAGTACGACCGTTAGCCTCTTGCTCGGCAATGACAGACATCTTTACAGTAGTAGCACATACATTCGTTATGCGCATAGCAAGGGCATGCGTCGAAAATGACAGGCCGCCCGGTGGTCTTGTCGATGGCAACGTTCCCTTCCCACAGATCCCCGTGGACAAGAACCGGCTGCAGAGATCTCCCTTGCGTTTTCAGTGGTCTGAGAATCCGAGGGATGACCTTGCTGAACCGCTGCTGTCGAAGCTGCCTCAATTCTTCATCCGGGCTGTGGGTGCGCTCTTCCATGTCGAATGCGTGGGCAAGGCATCCGGAGACGGACTCCCCCAAGCTGTCGCAGTGCGGAAAGACCAATGGGTTTTGCCCGCAATTCACGGTATACGGTAGTCCGAGTTTCCCGTCTTTGGGAAGTGCCTCGGTCATGCGTCTCAACAACAAGCTTAACAAAGGTATCGAGGGGCGGAAGTTCTTCCAAAATATCAACGAACGGCACAAGGAATAGACCTCATCCTCGGCGTCGTAAGCACCAATGCGAGAGGCTCTGGGACAAGCTCGGGCATTACGCTGTAGAGGAGCTCCATCGACTTGTACTCGGAATGTAACATGTCTTTGCCCCGACTGAATTGATTGACCTGCGTTGCGGCGTTGCCTTTAACTCAGTATGGTCACTAATCTGACATGCTAGAGACCAAGAGTGAAAGCACAGACCTTGATAAAGAAAGGCGTAGGATCGCCAGGTTCATTCGTGGCATCTATCTTTGCTGTTCTTGCCCAGTACAAGAGACCGCTTTTGGATATGCCTCGAATCTGGGTGCCAGCAGGTACCACTTTGCCGCAGGCAGGTCAGTGTCGGCATTCTTCAAATCCTTGCTATCTGATATGTCAAGTCGTGCCATCAGCGGGCTTACGTTTCTTCACCGCCGGGTCGACCCGCGAAATAACTTGTTCAGGGACAGCTGTTTCCTTGTCGTATTCAAAGTTTAAAATGCCTCTATTGCTGAATCCATGGTGTGTCATATGGCGATAGTCATGCTTCTGATGAGGTTTATCGGTCGTTGAAATTGTGAGTGAACCTCTTATGTGCAAGAAATAATACAAGTAGAAAGAACAAAATGGGAAATAAGTTAGGTGACTGGGTTTGGAGATCCATGCTCTGCATCGTTTTGATGCCCGCTCATTGTAGTACCAACATCCCATTTCCTTCAACAGCACCGGACGTTTGTATCCGGAGCACATTGGAACGGTTGTGACGGCCCTGGATCGCCCACCCCGGTAGGCGTTGCCATTGCCGTGATGCTCCGCACTTTATCCTGCTTGCTCAAATCGTCTTTTCGATTAACTGTCCGGCCGCTGTGCTGGGAACGCGTGTGCGAGCAGGCAGGAGCCGGGACTCGGGAGAGCGGGGTCAAGCTGCAAGGGAACATTGTGCTCTGGAGGACTTGCAGTTGCTCGGCCTCCGAGCCAACAAGCCATCAGCTTCGGGGTCGCACGACATTATCACTTTGAACTGCCAAACAATACCGTGCCAAAGCATGGCGTCTTCCGCCTAATGTTTCATTTCAGAAACGCTTGGCTCACAGCAACCCAGCGACCAAGAAGGGGGCATGCCAAGCAGTTTATAAGGACCCGTTGGTCTCACAAAGCTCTGTGAGCCCACTGATTGCTGTGGCCAAATCACCGGGTCGCACGGCACACAATCGGTATCGCGGAGCGAACGGCCAGTCAAGAAGATCAAATGGTCATGAACCGATTTGTTGGTATTTCGGTAGCCCCTGATAGCGACGTTGCAGCATGGATCTCGCGTCTTGGAGCTTGTTGCGCGAAACAATGGCCGCGCTCTCGTTACAAGTGATTGCCCGCCTTTGTGGTCAACTGTGATGCCACCCAGTGGATCATTGCAAAGGATTGGAACTATACCTACAAAGGAGGGCACCGTTCTGGGCTTCTTGTCCTGGCATGTCTGAATATCTCTGGCGGTTCGATATAAACCGAATTGAAATGTACAGCTGGCAGTCCCTGGAACTGTTTAGGTCCATTTCTTACTCGGCAATGGGGATCCCGCTTCATATCAAGTCGTTCCCCACGGGTCTGCTATCGTGACCAAATACATTCAAGCTGACAAGAAATCTCACAAACGCAACTTTCTTCAGGTATAGCACGCAAATCTGTTCAAACTTGAAGGTGAAGCAAATGTGATTCCATTCACGGAGTCTGAGGTCAGTCCGTCACCGACTTGCGCGTTCAGCAAGTCATCGGTCTGTTTGGGGACGAGCTAGTGTTGTACACTACAGACTATTAGATATCGTCGTTCAACGTTACTTCTGCCCCAGATCCATCGCCAATGCCTCCCCCGACGGAACGACACTTCTTTTTGCCGAACCACTGGTGAGTTCAAGCAGGACTCCAGTTAGCCCCCGATGATGGACAGTTGGCTCACAGGCTGAAGGGTATGTAGGCAGGGCGCTAGAGGCTTTGATTCTCATAGACATATACCATCTGCAAGGAGGCTGGGAAACGCCAGATTAGACACACCTCGGCTTTTCCTTCTCAGTACATGTAATCATCATCAGGAGGCGACTTTCTATTGTCGCGACGTAGTCCTCAGCCCAATTGTATTTGCAGACGGTCTGTTGACAACTTAACACACCGGCTTGCAGTTTGCTTCTTTCCTTTTTTGGCAGAATGAGGGCGGCACGCCCACGCCGAGAGATTTACTGAGCTACTTGACTTCAAGAATAGCTACTGAAATCCTCAAGTCTGTGCACGATACAGTGCAGTGGTTGGCCAATGACTTCGTGTGGAAGAGGGTGTGTTTGGGATTCAAAATGCTGCGTTTTCTAGCACTCACATTTTACCCCAGTTAGTCTGACAAAAAGTACAACTCATTTTCAAGGTTTCCACACCTCGGGTCTACGGGATTAGATGCGGATGAAGAATTATGTATAGAACCAAGAGGCTATCTCTGATCTAGGCAAGCTTTAACAACCTCTGGAACATGGTATGCACCCGCCATCCCAGACGGGGCGTCAATATCAAGATTGGTACCGCGGAAAGCCCTCTCGCCGGTTTTATGGCGCGAACATTAGTATTTGCGTTGCCTTTGTTCTTGCATGTAGGCATGATGATTGGCTGTGGCTGTTAGAGCTGATTCCCCACATACACGCCAAAGGTTTAGGTTAACGGGATACCTTCCCTTTTGTTGATCAAATTGGTCAAGGTTACAGAATTAGGTCTCTACAGTGGTAGTATGCCCTTATTTGGGCCTGGGGATGGGCTACTAAGATGAGATGTACCCATCAAAGTCGGGATCTTGGGGTTCTCTGTTCTGCGTCGTGCCGCTTATGCGGGCGGGCATGTTTTGGCTCATAAAGTTGCTGTGCGATTTGTCGTGGGGATCCTTGTCGCAAACATCGAGTTCGGCTGTGCATTCCCCGAATTTTCACTCGAATGTTGACGGTTTGACTCGTCCTCGTTTATCAAAAGTGGACCCTCTATGACAGTCGAACGGGGATGTACGTAAGACCTAAACGAGCTTAACGAGCGTAACGAGCGAACGAGATGCTAGCTGTGCTGCGTACGTAATCATTTCCATCTCGGGCTGTCGCTTCCTTCAGAAATTCTGCCTGGGCGCCTTGGGAATCACTTCCATTCCCGGTCGTGGCTGTGGCGCATTGGCAACCATCCCTTTCCCTATGGGTAAGGCTGATGTGGTGACGAAACCGAATCTGTATTCTGGCGTGGTAGGGGGGGGATCAAATCTGCGATCCCACCTACACAAACGAAGCTTCTCCTCGAGGTGGGCTTCTGCCTGGCTAACGGGGCGCTCGTTGTTCGTTCACCTGACCCCACAGCAGGAGGTTCTGACTTGCGTGTCTCATTTGGATCCTGTAAAAACCGCATCGTACCCCCTGTTTACGCAATTACCTTGCGACGGTCAACCGCGTACACTATTTAAGGGATCGGCGCACTACGTAAAGCTGCATGTACAAATAAAAATTCCCATTTTGACTGAAGGAGAAGGATACCCAACAACAGTCCATTCGTTCCTTTGGTTTGTTCATTTTCTGCTTTTCTACCGCAAATATATAAAGAGAAACACCACAATGAGTAAACCAGACTTGGTCTACAACGATGCGGCGCTAGAGGCACCCCCTCCGCCGTACGAACTGCACTCGACTGGAGATGTTCTTTCCGTGTCGGCGGCCGTTACAGGTATTTCTTTTTACCTGTTGCAGCTCTTGTAAAGGTGGATTATTTCTTTTTTTCAGAGGTTAACTTGAGGGACATGAAGCTACTGGGTCTATCGATGTCGCCTTCACGTCGACTGCGCAAGCCGACTTGAGGCAGTTGATTGATAGTCAGCAAAATCGCGGACAGCAAAACGAGCCTCACCCGAGCGCGCAGTCGAATGATCTGGGTTCTATCCCATCAGGAAACGTTCCTAGCTTGAATATCGTCATCCAGGTCGTTGGGAGTCGAGGTAGGCCCGCGTCATTCACGGATCGACCAGCAAGATTCGTCCAGGTTGATCAATGACGCTAAACTTTCCTTTGTCGTTTAGGCGATGTGCAGCCTTTTATAGCACTCGGCGTGGCTCTCAAGCGACGTGGTCATCGAGTTCGTCTTGCGACTCACGACACATTTGACAAGTTTGTGAGGGAGTCGGGCATCGAGTTTTATCCCATCGGCGGCGACCCCGCTGACCTCATGGCAGTACGTTGGCGGTAGTCCCTTTCTCACTGTCCCTTCACCAAGATGATGGTTGAGATGGAATGTTGCTGACAACCAATACCGGTCACCTCGTCGTAGTACATGGTCAAGAACCCCGGCCTGATGCCTTCGCTCGAGTCTCTACGGGGCGGCGACATTGGACGGAAGCGAAGCATGGTCAAGGAGATGCTCCACGGCTGCTGGCTATCCTGCGTGGACGCGGACCCCGCCTCCGGGGCCCCGTTCGTCGCCGACGCCATAATCGCCAACCCGCCCAGCTTTGCCCACGTCCACTGCGCCCAGGCCTTGAGCATCCCGGTGCACATCATCTTCACCATGCCGTGGTGCGCCACCAGGGCCTTTCCGCATCCGCTGGCCAACATCAAGCAGAAGGGCATCGAGCCCGCCAATGCCAACTGGCTGACGTATGGTGTTGTGGATCTCATGACGTGGCAGGGGTAGGTTCTCGGGGTTTCGGTTTGTTCCTTTGCTTTTTTACTTGCGCCGTACAGCTAGCTGACCAGGACTCCAACCATCAAAGACTCGGCGATGTGATCAACGGGTGGAGAAAGCAGGATCTCGAGCTGGAACCCCTCAACGCTTCCATGGGCCCGGGCATCAACTCGTATCTGCGCATTCCACACACATACTGCTGGTCCCCTAGTCTGGTCAGCAAGCCAGCCGATTGGGGTCCCGAGATTGGTGAGCCTCCATCTCTACTAACTTATGCTCTCCTTGTGTTTTTTTTACGCTGACTGTATATAACAAAACAAAAGATGTTTGCGGATTCTTCATGCGTGACCCGCCCGCCTACCAACCCCCACCGGACCTGGAAGCCTTTCTATCAGCTGGTCCTCCTCCCGTCTACGTTGGGTTCGGAAGTATAGTGCTTGAAGACCCAGCAAGACTCACAGACGTCATCCTCGAAGCGACGAGGAGGTGTGGCGTTCGCGTCATCATATCACGAGGATGGAGCAAACTTGGTGGAGACTCTCCCAGCAACCAACACGTCTTTTATCTGGGAGACTGTCCGCATGGTAGGTCTTTTTTCACTTTTTATTATTCCCTCCAATCTTTCGAAGAGGGTGCTTTGCGCTGACAGAAACAACCTACACATCGCAGAGTGGCTCTTCACAAAAGTCTCAGCCGTGGTGCATCACGGAGGTGCCGGCACTACAGCCTGCGGTCTGAGCAATGGTCGTCCCACTATTATCGTACCATTTTTTGGAGAGTATGATCATCCCCCTCAAGTCCTTCAGAACTGATTTCTCCGGGTTTCTTCTGGCAGATACAGAAGCTTGCTTCCCTTTTGCTGACCTAGAGTTTTGCTGTTGCACAGCCAGCCTTTCTGGGCCAACGTGGTAGCAGCCGCTGGGGCCGGACCCAGGCCGATCCCTCAAATGGAGATGACCGTCGAAAGGCTCACCGAGGCCTTGCAGTTCGCCCTGTCCCCCGACGCGACTAGGGCTGCTGCAATACTGGCACAGAAGATGGGGCAAGAGGACGGTGTTGCGACCGCCGTGGAATCCTTTCACCGCTGGCTGCCCCTCGAAAAGATGCGTTGCGAAATCGACCCCAGCCGTGTCGCCCGATGGGAAGTCGAGGTCAAGGGAAAGAGGCGTCTGCGACTGTCCGATACAGTAGTCACCACTCTGCTCGCCGAAAAGCAGATCAAGAAGGATGATCTTCATGCGTAAGTCTTGTTCAGATTAGAGAAAAGACTACCCGACCAGACGTCAACGAGTGCCGAGCAGCAGGAAGCTAACAGACTTTGATTCCTCTTGGCTTCAAAAGCCTAAAATCCAAGGAATACAACACCGACGTGCAGCGCTGGGATCCCCTGAGCGGAGGCGCGTCCTCGACCCTGGGGATGGTGACCGACTTCACCACCGCCCTGGGCGGTACGTTTATCGACCCGTTCCGGGCTTACAAGCTCAAGAGAAAGGACGGCAGCAGTGGCTCCGCAGGCGGCGCCGCCATGATGAGCGCGGCGGGTGGCGTCGGCTCCATGGTGGGGGTGGTCACCAAGGGGACGTTGGTCGATACGCCCTTGGCCCTCGCAGAAGGTCTCCGAAACATCCCAAAGCTGTATGGCGAAGAGGTCAAAAACCACGGTCAAGTCAAGGGGGTTGGAAGTGGTAGTGTCGTTGCCGCAAAGGTATGGTTTGAAGTCTGCATTCTCTTGAATACTCCACATCGCCACCTTTCTTTTTCTCCCTCTCATAAAAGTGCTTTATATGTACTAATCACGTACCTGAACTATTAGAACTTTGGTCATGGCTTTTACGACGGCCTGACTGGATTCGTGACCCAGCCTTACAAAGGGGCAAAGGAAGAAGGAGCGCTGGGCTTTCTCAAGGGAGCCGGCAAGGGCACCGCTGGACTGATTGTGAAGCCGGGATCAGGTGAGTCCAACAAGCGCCCGATTGTGGTTCGTCAACTTGGCAAAAAGGGGAAAAGCCCTCACTAACATCCTGAACACAGCAATGTTGGGACTGATGGCCTACCCGGCCCAAGGAGTCTACAAGTCTATCAGGGCGGCACGGGGGCGCAAGGCGGCAGTTAAAAAGTCCAAATCAGATTTGCTAGATTGGAAAGCGCCCGTGTCTGACGTTCAAATTGACACGAGGCAAGTCTGTATTGATTTTGGTGCTCTATCTCGAGCGTCCAAATGAGGGTCTAGGCTGGCCGTTGTACATCAGGTTGTGTAATATTTTTGAGAAGTAGGGAATGGTCTGAACCAATGATTTTCGTTTCCAAGGCATATGTGTTGCACTGTTGCTAGGGGCAGCAATATCTTTTCTGTCCTCTTATGGACAACTAGTCGCTTGCGATGCTGTAAAGGGGATAACTCCCAGGACTTTCTGTGATTAAAGCGAGCTTTGATAGTCTTACGCAATGGCGTGCAAGTGGTCGTGGTTGATTGTTTACCTGTAGTTTCAACAAGTCATGAGACAGCCACTGTCGACGCAGTGCAAAATATGATCAGTAACGCATCTGGAGGTGTAATCAAGTCCCACCCTCATCGCATGGTAGACCTAATTAGGACATCATTCTTCTGCTTAATGCACCTTGTAACATGGCCATCAAGTGTGGGCTTGTAGCTAGTCTTTATAGTTGGGATGGTATACTGGGGCGAGCGTGAGGATTCAAGCAGTTGGTTTTCCTTTGCATCGTGTAACTACGCTCTCACTTGTTTCCCGGGCATGCTAAAGTCTGAACCTGTTTAAAAGAACCTCTGAACCTTGGAATGGACAATATCTCTCATAACCATGAGGTTGTTACGCAAAGATACACCAGTTGTAACCCCAAATTCTGCGCTTCTATATTGATCCTGAGCAACAACTTTGAATTGCCAGTAGTGATAAGCTTTGATCCACCTGTCTGTAGAATCAATGCAACATCCCCTGTAGGGATGAGAATTTCTATATAATAACTGCCCTCCAAGCTTTAAGTGTATATCTAAGCCTGCTGGATATATTTGAACCTTTTTTGAAGCCGGAAAGTAAAGCAGTATTATATACTTCCCCAACTTGTCCAACCAAACAGCCACGTCCATCTAAACTCTATTGGCAATGCACAACGGCATCCTTGTCGCAGCCGACGAATTCCTTACCACGTTGAGCGCACTTTGAAGTTGCATTATTAGCGATCAAAGTATACTTAATAAGGGGTTCTTTTTGGTCAACATACCTCGGCTTGGCCCTCAATTTGTACGGCAACGGGGGTCTTTTGACAGCAAGACTTGCTGTTCCTTGCAGCTTGGCTAGCGCACGGGTCGGTTGCGCGGCTAATAAGGTGGGGCATAATTACTCCGCCAGCGGAGAGTGCAATGCCATAGGCGGCTGCGGTGAAGTGGAAAAGAACAATTGAGAACTTCATTTTGACTGGCAAAATGCTTTGAGGTATTTTTTTTTTTTTTTAGATTTGGTGGGGTGGTATTGAGAGGGAAGTGATTTTGATGATGATGAGAATGAAAAAAACAAAGCGCAGAATGGGACGTTTGTGACAACTTATATAGGCAGTAGATCAATACGAAAAAAAACCACCTTGTCCATATCACACGACAAGGTACAAAACTTTTTAGGGTTTAAAGACAATCTAGGGGGCTATATTTGCTGTTTCTGAAACCAACTCAATCTTGAGTGCGACCCTGCATCACCAAAGTTTTCTATTGACTAGCGCCGCTCTTTGTGTACGGGGAGAGAACCAAAAACTGGCCAAGTTGTCGTGACCACCGAGGGTCAGGTGAGTCGGTGACTAGCTTGTTACAACACGACGCATTTCTGGACATGGCGCTGAAAGCAATGTCATGTCTTGTATAACGGCTTGACTTTGGGCAGTACATGAACATTGACTCGCGTTCGGCGTTCCTTTGAAGTTGAACTGATCATGTACAAGTTGTTGCCGATCAAACACCGTTTCGGGCAGAAGCCTAGCAGGCTATACTCCCTCCATAACCAGGCACGCAAGGAGGCAATAATAGCTAGTAAACTCTTGCCCGACGACAGCTTGATGGTTATGGTAGAGGTTGACCTGCGATTAGCAGTCGCCCCAGTTCAGCCACAAGGTCTGTCTCGGCAACGTCGTTTTCCAGGCACGGTGTTGATAGGGCTTTCGTAGATGAATCGATCAACAAAACGTTGCCAAGTGTAAACGTGTTATTATTGTGCATGCTCTATGAAACTTTCTAGAGTCGAGCTTCTGAGCGTCCTTGGCCGGCTCCGCCGGACCGCCGGACCCAGACCCGAGGGCTCAGCAAACCACGTATAGCGGTGCCGGCACGGTCCTCAGAGCCATTCTTTCGAATATAGAGAAGGACTGGTGGCGTAAAGAACTTTGTGAACGGTCCCCCGCATATAGGGAATGGAAATTCCAATACACACCGAGAAAGGAGCCCGAGGAACTGCGTTTGCCAAGACCCCTACTGGGCCATTACTTGGCCATGAGGACCGGCCACGGCGATTTCAAGGCCTACCATGACCGTTTCAACCACCAGGATGCAAACACCTCGTGTGCCTGGTGCTGGAAGCGGACCTCCCCTGAGCACCCGGTGCACTGCCGCTATTCGCGGGCGGTGTGGAGAAACTGGCCGTGGCCTAATAACGACCGGCCGGTCGGGCCGCCAGACCGCGCCCAACGCCGCAAATTCTTCCAGACAAGCCTCGGGCAACCGACAAGCTTTCAGGCGTTTTCGATAGCCACCAACTACTTCAGCGCCCGCCCCAGAGCGGCCCGCCAGCGCCCCGCGCGCCACGAACGCACTTTACGCCTAGGGACACCGATCGTAAACGACTCGAACTCTGACGAGGAATAGACTTACTGCCTTTTCACCCACACTTCACGGCACAAGCCGTCAGACGAACCCTCCGTGCACCTTAGGCACGGGGTCGCGTCAGTGAACTAACCCCCTAAGCAGGACCGGGCCCGAACCCGGTCAGGCACGATCCGCCTCTGCCCTCCTTGTTTTCCCCCTGTGTAAATAAAGAAGATAGAACGCGCGCCGAGATACCCCTCGGGAGGTTGCTAACGGCCGGCTAACAAGCCGGGCCGAGCCCGGCGTTAACTAATACTACTACTACTACTACTACTACTTCTGAGCGTCCTTCCGTCTTATACCCGTGGTCTGAGCCAGTTGAGTCACGTCTGTGCCACGTGCAGCACCGCACGTAAATCATCATTCAATTGATGAATTGAAACGCATAAACCTCTATTCCAACAGCCAGCTTTATTATTATGGCGCATCCAGGCTAAAAAAGGGTTGATCAGGGCCGCGTCCAGAAGCGGGAAATGGGCGTGCCTGGATTCGTCTGTTCATGTTCTAATCTAGGTCTAGAACTAGTCCATCATCGATCGATTTTAGGGGACGCGCAGCGGAAATTTCCCGTGAACTCAATTGAGGAGCTTTGCTTGTAGCTTGGTTCTGTTTTCAGGGCAACAGATCGTTAACTTCTTGTCGTCTAATGATCTTTCACATCATGAGATTCGTTGCGAGGCAGAAGCCCCGTCATCTATGGCAAATTTTACATCAAGTTACATGGAATTCTTGTTTTCGCCTTCAAATGTTTGCTAGCAAACCTCCGTGCCACAGATAAGGTGACAGCAAAACCCAGCCCGACTTCAGCTTGAAATTTCGCATATTAGAGCAGGTTAATTTAGGGTTGATTGGTCTTGTTTAACTTGACCTGACGGCCACCAGGGCCAATAAGGATAGCGATACAGTTACATACCCAAATGCTTAAAATGAGCCGAAACCATCGGCCCACTCACTATTTTTATCATTTTGACGACAATTGGCTACGTTTTGTCCAACAAGAACAGCAAACTCTCTGTCCTCTCGGGGTTTGCTCGGTATCGAGTTCATATCATCTTATGTATTTGATCAATACCGTCCAAGTTGGCTGGACGTTTCGGGGGTTCGGTCGGAGTTATCTTCTTGGCACTGAACAAAGGATGAAATACGCCCGTATTCGCTTAGATGGTACGTACTATCTTGACCTGAAATCAGATAAGTGGTCTATCATTATGGTAAGTTGGTAATTCAGATCGGCATATATAAGGGGAAACGCAAGTTCTACTACCAACAAGTTGATACCTGTTTGGTAGTATTGCCCCAACTCGCCGGTTTCTTCTTGCGACAAAGCTGAAAATGTCTCTATCTACTATCATTGCCCAAGTCGCCTTGGCACTAATAGCCTCTGTCTGGATATGGAGGAGTATAACGCTTTATTATCGACGCCGCAAACTGAAGCTACTCCACGGCTGCATGCCCGTCACCAAGATCCCAGATTGGGATCCGATTTTCGGTCTTGGATTCACGTATACTTTGATCAAAAGTGATATCAACAACCACCGGCTGATAAATAACACAGTGGAACGGCTCCAAACCTACGGCTATACTCATATGGCCAACGTCATGCGACACCGAATGTTTTTCACATGCGAGCCAGAAAACCTCAAAGCAATCATGCACGGGCAGTTTGATCACTTTGACAACGAGCTCCGTTCCGTGCCGGCGGGACACTTTATGGGCATGGGAATCTTTTTAGCGGACGGCGAAAAATGGCAACGGTCACGGGCCTTGGTACGGCCTAACTTTGCCCGAGATCAAGTTGCGGATCTGGGGTCGTTGGAGCGGCATTTCCAAATTCTCCTTTCCATCATTCCCAAAGACGGCTCGGCAGTCGACTTGGCACCGCTCTTCTTCGCCTTTACCATGGATTCAATCACCGATTTTCTGTTTGGGGAGTCGGTCAAGGCGCTGCAGGCGCATGCGTCGGGCGCCCACGCCAGCAGCAGCCCCTGGAGCCAAAAAGGCATAGAGCAGTTTGCCGAGGCTTGGGAGTATGCCCAGAACGACATGCTGTTCCGGTTCATCCTGGGCCCCGCTCGCTACGTTTACCAGGACAAAAAAGCCAACCAGTGCGTCAAGATGATCCACGCCCACGTCGACAGGTACGTAGAACAGGCTGTCCGCTTCCGCAACGAGGAGCTTGCCCGCGGCGGCGACGAAAAGGAGCCAAAGTCGGAAGGGCGGTACATCTTTCTCCAGGCCCTGGCCAAGCAGACGCAGGATCGCAAGGTCTTGAGGGACGAGTTGATGAACCTCCTCATGGCTGGTCGCGATACGACCGCTGCGCTTTTGAGCAACCTGTTCCATACATTCGCCAGGCGCCCGGATGTTTGGGCAAAACTCAAGAACGAGGTGATGTTTCTTGAAGGGAGACTGCCGACATACGAGGATATACGCAACATGAAGTATGTTAGGTGGTGCATCAACGAATGTAAGCATAAAAAGGCTCATCCGATTTTCAAATTTCAATTGAACAATGTGGGCATTTGATGTCCACAACACTACAGGTGTGGGATACTAATTTGCCCAACCCCATTTCCCCCGATCTTTCTAGCTCTACGTCTGCATTCTGTAGTCGGTATACTGGGAAAGCAAGCATCGTTCGACACCACCCTACCGCGCGGCGGCGGGCCCAACGGGAGATCGCCCATCTTCCTCCCCAAGGGCTCCATCGTCCTCTACAGCATGCTCGCGCAGCACCGCCGCAAAGACCTCTTCGGGGAGGACGCTCTCGAATTCCGCCCAGAGAGGTGGGAAACGCTGCGACCGGGTTGGAATTACGTCCCATTCAACGGCGGACCGCGCATCTGCGTGGGTCAGCAATACGCCTTGACCGAAGCCTCGTACCTCGTGGTGCGCTTCGTGCAGACCTTTGCCACCGTCGAGAGTCGGGACCCGGAACCTTGGAGTATCGGGAAACGGCTGCTCACCTGTCCGATGAACGGGACTATCGTCTCGCTCTCTCGCTGAGCTTTGACGCGAACTGGAAGTTAAAATTGTTGCATAAAGGCTGCTGCATTTACCTGTTCCCGCTAGATTGATCCCGGCGCTCAGGAGGATTATCTTGGATTGCTTACGCCCATGCATAGGTCTGGCATCTGTGTCGCATTCACAAGCAATACTAGATAATTCCGAATTCAAATTAACTTCTAAGTTCTCGCTCGTGCGATAATTACTATTTAGATGTTGGCTGATGCTGAACTTCTCATGCGTCGCGCTGTACCATGACGTTCCCAGGGTAAATGGGTGAGCGAATGTTGCCGCAAGCAGAACACAGCCGTCGTGCAGGGATATTACCATGCACAGCAGCTAAATAAAGGGGATTTAATATAAACCACTCCCAGAACGCCAGCCTTACCTTGAATCACTGTAATTACTAATCACTGAATCGGACTTGAATGAACAGAACAGCCGATCGAAATTACACCAACTGATGTTCCGGAGTCCGAACCAGGCTTACGTTATCATGTGTAGCCCGCTCCAAGATGGACTTCACCTGTCGGCTCATGAACCGCAAGCACAGCAACTGGATGCTGCGATGCATTCACGACACGATTGAAATATCTTTTTGGCGCCCCTATTTGCAGTTTCTTCAATATGCTTGGCCAACCAGACTGCTGATACTTGTCATTAGCCCACTTCGGTTCCCAAGGTGATGTCCGCAAGCTGCAGGCGCCTGGCAAGGAAGAATATGTGCCACGACGTTAGTATAAAAACAAGCTTTGGAAATAAAGGGAAGCAATAGCTTATAAAGTTGCTTGGATTTCTATATTTGGTGTAAATATGGTGTAAAAGAATAGCAGTATAGCATGTATGACATAGGTAGCAGCCATGAATTCAGGCAAAGCTTAGCTTCCTGACAACGCACTTCAGCTGAACTAACTATTCACAGTGAGCCACACGTACGATGGAGGTCTATGGACATTTAAATGTTTCTATAAGTATCTTGGTAGTACAGGTGTCGGAAATCACCGCCGTAGTCATGAGTCATAACATGGACTCGGTACAGCCCTGGCTTTTTTTATCGGAGTTTATTAATGCCCCGAGAAAACTTTGCATGCTTTTTTCAAATGTGAAAATTCGCAGTAGCTAGGGCTACCACCTATTAGTACATAAGTGTTGAGGACTGAAATCCGGGATCCCGGGACCGGCAGGGTCAGCGTTGTGCGGATTTCGTATGCAATGCAATCTAAAATTAGTGACAATGATATGACTCGACTTTTCGCCCTATATCAAATTTTTCAAAGCATCAACCCAGGCCAATGTCAATATTGAATAGAGTCCCACCCTTCCGGAAGATCTCCTATTTAGCTTGGAATTTTGTGATTACCATGAAAATTTTTTAAAGGGATAGCACCTTGCACATGGATAAATTCAGATCATCCCCGTCCTGACTTGTTCCTTTTTCTCGCCACCTCTTTCTGTATCACCACAGACTAATTACAGCCACACCCTAATAAAGAGAACGCCCCCAAAAAAGAAGAGGAAAAAAAAAAAAAAAAAAAAAAAGACCGACAAAATGCTTGCGAAACACCTGATATTCGCCACCCTCCCTCTCCTCTCTCTCACCGCCGCAGTGCCGATCGTCGAAACAAGCCTCCTCGGCCCCTTGACAAATAGCGCTCCCCTGGACAGCCTTGCGGCTCAGCCCCCGGCGCAGGACCCCGCCGCCACGAGCGAGGTCCAGCGACGCGGGGCTGGCGACGACGCTCGCCCGCCCACCCAGATACTCAAAAAGATCAAGAACTTGGGGCGCAAGATGACCGGACAGAGCCGATTCCCCGGGACGGGCCGTCGCGTGGGCAGCCTTGCGGACAACGAGGCGCAGGGCAAGCCGGCCGGCCAGTCCTCTGGGGGATCCGCCAGGGGCCAGGGCGAGAGCGAGCAGCGTCAATCTTGATTCTTTGGGCCAGCACACTTTGAAAAAAAACAACATAGCTTCGGCAATCGCGGCCAGCTTTGACGCCCGAGGCTAGACGCGGCACAAGGAGTGAAGGGATGTTTGCCGCGCAAGGCCACTTTTTACCTCCGCCCGGACCAGGATGTTACGATCAAGGTATCGGGTAACCTGTTCTTAGGGTAAAGTACAGTGGGTTGAAGCAACTGAGCGTCTGACTGGGTAACTGGGGTTCTCAA
Organism: Pyricularia oryzae 70-15; assembly: GCF_000002495.2. NCBI lineage: Eukaryota > Fungi > Ascomycota > Sordariomycetes > Magnaporthales > Pyriculariaceae > Pyricularia > Pyricularia oryzae. Next base: position 2,273,648 of record NC_017850.1, read on the forward strand.
CGACTGGGGGTGAAGTTATGATCGTTCTCAAGTAAGTATTGAGGTTAACTAGAGTTTGATTGCTGCTAAGCAATCCTAGAATCGAATCTATCTACATGGTAATGAGCGTGCCTTATATAGACTATGTTCCGAATGTGATCTCTCCTGAAAGGTCTCTGATCTTAAAGACTCCCCAGGGTCTCTGGAGATCAGGTTGTGATCTTTGAGATCATCCCTTGTCCGTTTGAGATCAACTGTCTTGGCAGTCACGTGCTGTCACGTGGCTTTGTCCTTACGTAATCCATGTTCTGCCGGTCGGTGACTTTTCTGGGCGAGTGTCGTCAGGAGGGGTGTGACCCCACCTGGCCTCCCTGGTACCGGCCCAACTGTCTGGTCGTAACATCAGGTCTCCTCTCCTTTGGCCAAGTCCCTTTGGCCTTTAAGTAGTCCGTACTCCCTTGATCCCTGTTCTGGTTTTCCTTCCTTCCTGGCTAACTCTCTTGCGCCATGTCTAGTCGTGTAGCCAAACCAAAATCTGGTCGCTCGTCGACAGAGCGTCGTTCTGCCCTTCTTTCTTCTTTGCTTTTGTCGACGGTGGAGATGGCTGCTTGTTCTGCTTGTGAGTCGAGGGGAATACCCAAATGTGCGGTTTCTCCTCAAGATTCCTCTCGGTGTGTCGAGTGTTTGCGGTCGAACCGTTCGGGGTGCGATGTCCTTGGAATTTCGCCTGCTCAGCTTCGCAAGATTGGCCAACAGCATGCCAAGCTGGAGGAGGAGCTAGAGGCTGCGGAGGAGGCTCGTCGCCGGGCGGACGAGAAAGTTCGTTTGGCCGACGCGAAGGTCGAGCGCCTTCGCAAACAAAAGAAGATGTGGTTTGAAAAAATGATGCGAGCTGTGTCTCGCGGAATTGATGACTTGGAGGAATTGGATCGGGTGGAGCGTGAGGAGGCGGAACAGGAGGAGCGTCGACGATCAGCCGAAGTCCTGCCTGAAGTGTCCTTGGAGTCGCTTCTTCCGGATTCCAATTTTGTCTGGGATTCGACTTTCCCGATGGGTTCTCTGAATCCTTCGTTGTTGGATGAGATGAATGTTCTTGCGCAACATTCCGTTGGTACGTCGTTTTTCTGGTGTTTTTGTTTTGTGTTGCATATTGATCGTTTCTTTGTAGGTTCGTCTGGTGGTATGGTTTCGAGTCCTGGTCGGTCCTTAACTTCTGGGAATGGTAGGTGGTGCTTTCTTAGGTCGTCCTCTTTTTCTTGGCTGACTTGCTCGCAGATCCAACTCCTGATAGTACTGGCGGAGCGGTTCCTGGCAATCCTGGAGGTGGTTAAGGGGTTCCCAAGTGTTTTCCTCATGCCCATAGTTTTCCCATTTAACAAGGTACTCTGTTTTGCCGTGGTTTCGTCTGTGGTCGAGTATTCGTTCAACGTCGTAGGTTTGTTCTGCGTCGATCTCGATTGTTTCTTGTGTGCTGGTGCCGTGTGGTGCTGGTTCCAGTAGTAATACGTGAAATGTGGGGTGAATTTTCATGGTGTCTGGTAATGACAGTCTGTAGTTGGTGTCGCTGATTTTCTTGCTGATTTTAAAAGGTCCAAGCTTCTTAAAATCGAGCTTGCTGTTAGGTCGTTGTGTTTTGATGTTGCGTCGAATGAGGTAGACGCTATCTCCCTCCTTGAAGGATGGTCCCTTCATCCGATGCTGATTGGCGTATTTCATCATTTTTTTTCGTACGAACTCTAGTTCCTGCTGGAGTTCTTTGTGTAATTGTCGTAACTCGCTCGCTTGTTTATCGGCTCGCGGTGCCGTAGTCGTGGTTCTTGGTTCTCCGTACGCTGTAGGGTTGAATCCATAGTTGGCGTAAAACGGGGTTGTCTTGGTACTTTCGTTTTCTGAGCTGTTGTAAGCGAACTGTGCTGTGGGTAACAACCGTACCCAATTGTCTTGTTTGTGGTTCACATAGCATCTTAGGTATTGTTCCAGTGTTTGGTTGGCTCGCTCTGTTTGTCCGTCCGTCTGTGGGTGGAATGCTGTGGATAGTTTGTGGTCTGTTCCTAGCTGTTCCATCAGGGATTTCCAAAATCTTGATGTGAAGAGCTTGTCTCTGTCTGTGATGATACTTTCTGGAAGTCCGTGATTGCTGACAATCACTCGTAGGAATGTGTAGGCGATTTCTTCGGCGTTGCTGCTTTCTTTGTATGGTAGGAAGTAGGCGTATTTGGTGAGCTTGTCCACTATAACCAGTATGCTGTCGTACTTGGTCTTAGTGAGTGGTTCTTCCGAAGGGGGTAACTTGACGATGAAGTCCATTGTAATGGTCTGCCATGCCTTGCTGGGGGCTGGTAAGGGTTGTAGGAGTCCGTAAGGCCTATAGTAGTAGTAGTAGTAGTAGTATTATTTAACGCCGGGCTCGGCCCGGCTTGTTAGCCGGCCGTTAGCAACCTCCCGAGGGGTATCTCGGCGCGCGTTCTATCTTCTTTATTTACACAGGGGGAAAACAAGGAGGGCAGAGGCGGATCGTGCCTGACCGGGTTCGGGCCCGGTCCTGCTTAGGGGGTTAGTTCACTGACGCGACCCCGTGCCTAAGGTGCACGGAGGGTTCGTCTGACGGCTTGTGCCGTGAAGTGTGGGTGAAAAGGCAGTAAGTCTATTCCTCGTCAGAGTTCGAGTCGTTTACGATCGGTGTCCCTAGGCGTAAAGTGCGTTCGTGGCGCGCGGGGCGCTGGCGGGCCGCTCTGGGGCGGGCGCTGAAGTAGTTGGTGGCTATCGAAAACGCCTCAAAGCTTTTCGGTTGCCCGAGGCTTGTCTGGAAGAATTTGCGGCGTTGGGCGCGGTCTGGCGGCCCGACCGGCCGGTCGTTGTCAGGCCACGGCCAGTTTCTCCACACCGCCCGCGAAAAGCGGCAGTGCACCGGGTGTTCAGGGGAGGTCCGCTTCCAGCACCAGGCACACGAGGTGTTTGCATCCTGGTGGTTGAAACGGTCATGGTAGGCTTTGAAATCGCCGTGGCCGGTCCTCATGGCCAAGTAATGGCCCAGTAGGGGTCTTGGCAAACGCAGTTCCTCGGGCTCCTTTCTCGGTGTGTATTGGAATTTCCATTCCCTATATGCGGGGGACCGTTCACAGAGTTCTTTACGCCACCAGTCCTTCTCTATATTCGAAAGAATGGCTCTGAGGACCGTGCCGGCACCGCTATACGTGGTTTGCTGAGCCCTCGGGTCTGGGTCCGGCGGTCCGGCGGAGCCGGCCTTGGCCAGCTCGTCAGCCCGGTCGTTTCCCGGGATTCCCTGGTGCCCAGGGCACCAACGGACCCGAACCTCGGTACCTTGTTTTCGGAGTAGATCGACAAGGTTATGGAACTCCAGAAACCTTGCATTTCCTACAGTAAACTATAGTCACAGGGTTGGACCAGACCCTCTAACGGACAGGCCAGCTAGAGCCCTCCTAGTCGCTGGATACCCAGCCTGCCACGTAAATACAAGGTTTGCACCTTAAGCCTACCGCATCCACAAAAAGGCCTCTTGGTAGACCGACGCGCGCATCCGTCCTCTCCGGCTAAAATAGCGTCTCTTCCGCCTAACATGCCGACGACATCATCTGCCCCGGTGTACGTCCCTAGTGCGAGTAGAAAGCTTCGAAAAGCCGGCGACACCCCGTACATGTCCATCCACAGCTTAGTCCCCCGTTGGTTCCTGGGCTAGCCCAGCGCCACAATGTGGACATGAATGCAATCGAGTTCTTCCCGTCCTCCAGACCCGGCGCAGATTCCCAGTGCGAGTGAGAAGCATGGGGCGCCTCAGTCACACTATTCCACCACGGCCCACCGTCCACGGGGTGTACCAAGGGTGCGAACCAAGGCCGTGCCCACGTTTCTTGCTTCCCGTTACCCAAAGCCGTCTCCAGCAATGGGCCGACCACGTCTTGCTGTCGGGACCCTTTGGAGACTGCCGCGCCGGCACAGTGCTTCCGGTCCACGTACAACTAACCAACCCCCGTAACGGCACTACCTCCTCGCTGCAGGCAATCCCAGAAGGTGTGAGGGGGTGAGAGGGTGCCCTGTCGATTCGAAGAACCGTCGGGTGGTTCTCAGCCTAATTTCCCTTTCTTTTAAACCGTATTGTCTAGCCTTCCGGGGAAGGACGCCTGCCTTTCCGGCTGGCAAAGTTTTTTGTGCCACGCTGGCTCGCATCGCGAGATTGGGCCTTGTCTTGTGCGCCTCTATGCGGGTGGCGCGCCGAGCCGCCGATCGGACTCTTACTTCACCGCGATCAGTGGAAAACTCGTCAAAGGGGAGATCTGTCGATTATACATGGGTGTTGCGAGGAAAGGCGTTCCGTGTAGTGACGGTGCTTAGGGCGACAGGTTGAAAAGTTTTTCGTGTGTGCGCGCCTGTTAGGGCTACAGGCGGAAGTCCCGCGCAAACGTTAACAGCATGGTCCGTGCGCCCATACTGAAAATTTTGTGTACGGGAGAGAGTTGTCCGTAAGGCCTATGTCTTGCGGACTTGCTCTTGGCACAAAGTTCGCAGTCCTTGATGGCTTCTCGTACTTCTTGTCGTGTTCCTTTAAAATTGTGATGCTGTTTTAGCCGTTTCCATGTCTTGGAAATTCCTTGGTGTCCGTGGGCTTTGTTTCCGTGGATCTTCCGTATTTCTTCTGGTGTGGTTACCGTATTTGTTGTCATAAGGCTCCGGTGTGCTGGTAAAAGGTTTCCGTTTCCGTCTGTGGTGAGGATAACCCGTGTTTCCTCTGGCACTATGTTCTCGTGATCTGGTCTTCGGCTGAGGGCGTCGGCCCTGCCGTTTTCTGTTCCTTTTCGGTAAATGATCCTAAAATGGAATTCTGACAGGAATTCTGACCATCTGATTTGTCGTTTGTTCAACATTTTGCTAGTGGTGAAGTGGGTCAGGTTCTTGTGGTCCGTGTAAACTAACACCTCGTGTTTAGTTCCGGATAACTGTGGTTTCCATTCTTCAAATGCTCGAATGATGGCCATAAGCTCTTTGTCTTGAATCTGGTAGTTGAGTTCTGGTCCATGTAGTTTTTGTGAGAAGAAGGCGCAAGGATGCAACCGTCCTTCTTCGTCTCGCTGACTGAGTTGTCCTCCGATCGCATAGTCCGATGCGTCGGTCTCGACTTCGAAAGGTTTCGTTGGGTCTGGTATCTTAAGGATTGGTTCTTTGGCTACTGCGTCTCGTAGCTGTTCAAAGGCCTGTTGTGTTTGTTCCGTCCACTGGAATTCTAGGTCCTTCTTGGTCATGTTGGTCAATGGGGTGGCAATCGCGCCGTATCCCTTAATGAACCTTCTGTAAAAGTTCACGAATCCGAGGAATGCCCGAACGTCTCTTACATTCTGTGGTTGAGGCCATTCCTTTACTGCTTGGATTTTCGATTCCTCCATCCTAATTTCTCCAGGAGCGATAGTGTATCCTAGGAAATTGACTTTCTTGCTGTGAAAAAGACACTTCTCGGGCTCAACTAAAAGCTTAGCGTCTTGCAGCTTCTGTAAGACTGTGTGAACGTGTTGCTTATGTTCTTCCAACGTCTTGGAAAAGACAAGGATGTCGTCCAGGTAGACAACGACGAAAATGTCTAGGCATTCCCTGAGAACGTGGTTAATTATAGTTTGGAAGGTTGCTGGGGCGTTGGTAAGACCGAAGGGCATTACTAGGTACTTATAATGTCCTCGTCGGGTGCGAAACGCTGTTTTCCACTCTTCGCCTTCCTTCATGCGGATCAAGTTGTATGCTCCTTTGAGGTCTAGTGTTGTAAACCACTGTGCTTAATAGAGCATGTCTCGGAGTTCTCCTATTAGTGGGAGTGGGTAGCAATTTTTTATGGTGATGTCGTTTAATTGTCTGTAATCCACGCATAGTCGTAATTTTCCGTTCTTCTTTGGTACGAAGAGGATTGGGTATCCTGCTGGTGATGTCGATGGTCTGATGTAACCTTTTTTGAGGTTTTCTGCGAGGTACTCGTCTAGTGCCTCCATTTGTGTCGGGTTCAAGCCGTATATCTTGTGGAACTTGGGCTGTGTTCCTTCTTTCAATGGTATCTCGTGGTCGAACGGACTATGCTCGGGTAGTCCTGTTTCGAGTTCGGGGCTGAATAGTCGTTCATACATCCGGTATTCGGCCGGGATGTTGTCGATCAATGTGGTAAGGTTCGATCGTTCTTCGCTCATGGATAGTCGCGATCCTTCCGATGTTGGCTCCAGGCGTGGCTCGCTTTTCCTCAATAGCGCCATAATTTTTTGTTAATTTCGCTCCTGTGCCCTACGCTCGTTGCATGAAGTCCGTTTCTCGGATTTTCCTTCAGAGGCTAACGGCTCTTCCCATTGGACTTGGCCGGTTGTCCAATCTATCCGGGGGTTGCTCCTTCTGAGCCAGGGGATTCCTAATATCACGTCTTTGTCCCCTATCTCCGTAATGTCTAAGGTGATTTGTTCCTTTCGTCCATAGCTCTCCATCCAGAGGTGTACGGTCTCTGTTTCGATGGTGCCGTTCCCGTATAAAACTGCCTCTCCTTCCACGGTCTGCAACTGGTATGGTTCCTTCTTTTGCCGCCAAGGTATCCGTCGTTTCGCTACGACCCTTGGTGAGATGTAGTTGCCTTGTGCTCCACTGTCGAGGAGTGCTCGTATGGGTCTGCCATCGAGTCGTATGTCGAGAAATATGTGTTCATGTGCTGCTATGGTGTCTTGTGTAGCGTTCAGGGTTCTTTGTTTCGTTCCTGTTGTCGCCGTTCGGTGCCCTGTGCCGTCTGGCTGTCTTAGTTTTTTGACTTGCTGGACTCGCGTCGTGGGTCCTTGTTTTTCTTGTCCCTGGGTGTGTGGCTACTTCTTGTTTCGACGAGGTCAAGTGGGTGCTTCGCTGGTACGGGTGTCTTGCGTGCGTTCGTGGTTATCTCGTTATCTCGTACGTTGGGGTTCCACACAATTCTGGTTATTGGTGCAGGTCCTGGTTGCCGTGATTTCTGTTCGTGCCAGGCCTGTGCTTTGGCTAGCATATGTACTCTGCATACGCTTCGGGTGCACTCATACCATGGGAACTGTTTCTGGTTGCAACACGCCATGGGGTAGTTGTCGTTAGGCGTGAAGATTGCGGCTGGCTCAGTGTTGAGTCTTATTTTAATTTCCCAATTTGGTAGGTCGGTTGTGGTATATACTTCGTGAATGCCTGTTGCTTTGCGTCGTCGTGGGAAAAAGTTGTGGACTATCTTCCTGCTTAAGTGGAGTCCACAGTTGTCTCGGAAGCATTCTGCCCAAAAGATCTCTGCGTGTTGAGGGTGTTTGGTGTCCAAGGTCGGGTGGTCTCCAAAAGTTGCATTGACTGGTCCTGTAGGATGTCGGATCTGTGCCTGAAGTGGCAATCCGGGAAACTGTACTAATTGGTCGTCTCGGTATAAGTCGATATGCTTCTTTTCGTATATGTAGGGGTTGTTTTCCCTTGCTGCGTTGTACTGGCTCGAGGGCATGGTCTCTTCCTCGCTGGACTCTTCCTCGGAATCCTCGCTTAATTCTTGTATTGAGGATTGATTGGTTGTCCTGATGTGGTGGGTTTGTCCCAAAGGTTCCTCATCCGATTCTCCGGAGGCATCCGAGTCCGTGAGTTCGGGTAGTTGGGTCTCTTGTCGGTGTAACTTCGTTGGTTGTCCTGTCCCTAGGGGTACTCGGTTTCCTACTGCTAGGGTTCGAGTGCCTCGGGGCTTCTGTGGGTACCATCCTGCGTCGATCTTGGAACTATTGTGGGTCATACAATTGTCATCGTAGCAGGTGGTCCAGCTTATCGTGCTATGTTGGTCAGGCCGTAGTTGCTGGTAATTGGTGGCATTAAGTCCTCGTGGTTTTTCGGTCTTGCCCCTAAAATCAGGGATATCTTCCTGGTTTCTTGGGCAGTTTCTGGCGATGTGCCCTGTCTTGTCGCACTTGAAGCATTTGCCACTTTTGGGGTCTTTACGGGGCTTCTTGTGTTGTGTGGCACTGAGGTCCATGGGTCCACTGTGGGTACCATAAGCTGTACTGTAGGTCTGGGGCGCCATGTGACGGGGCTGCTGCCATCCACCATTGTTTTTGTGGTATATGGGTTGAGGGTGTTGGTACTTGCGTCCCGTGTTGGCTTGTCGAGTTGAGGTGACGAACACTCGCTGTCCGCCTTGTTTTTCCTGTCGGCGTTCGTAAATCCGGTTGTCAAGTTTGATGGCAAGTTCGACGTACTCGAGGAAATCCTCGGGTCGGTCGAGCTTGGATACTTCGTCTTTTACTTCTGACTTCAGTCCCTGGTAGAACTGGAGGATCTTGGTTTCTTCGGTCATGTCCAGCCTTGTTGCTAGCCTTCTGAACTCGGCTGCATAAGCGGAGGCTGACTTGGTTTGTCGTAGGTTGGCCAAATCTCGTTCGGTCTGTCGTTTCTCATCGGGTTCCTGGAACAAGGAACGGAGGGTGCGTTCATACCCTGCGAAGGTTGAGAAAATGTCGGTGACTTCTTGGCGTCGTTCTTCGGGGGGTACATCAAGCCATTCCTGCAACAGAGGCTCGAACCAAGACAAGGCTCGTCCTCGGAGGAAAGTGGCCGCGTGTACCACCTTTTCTGTTTCACTGCGGAAAGTTTCCAAATGGAATGCTTGGTAGGTGCGTACCTGTACAAGGTACCCTTTAAGTTGTCCAGGTGTGCCATCGAACGTGGCTGGGGGGTTAAGCTTGAGTCTCTCGCGCCCATCAAGAGGGGTTGAGGTAACGTTAGCACTGGCTCGGAGAGCCTGGAGTTCCTCTTGGAGTTGGGTTGCGCGGAGCGTCTGTTCGTGGAGCTCCTGGTTGGTCCTAGCAACCTGCCTGCGGAGCTGGTCTTCCTCGTCCTCGCTGTCGCTATCGTCCTTGGGCCGAGCAGGGGCTTTCTGGGCCGCCTTGCTGCTCGTAGCCGGGGTGCTGGGGGTGTTGTTCTTGGACGTCTGGGAAGACATGTTGTCGGATACTGCTCGGTATGCTTCAAGGCAAAGTACTGAACAGGAGCAATCAAAATGTTACGATCAAGGTATCGGGTAACCTGTTCTTATGGTAAAGTACAGTGGGTTGAAGCAACTGAGCGTCTGACTGGGTAACTGGGGTTCTCAACGACTGGGGGTGAAGTTATGATCGTTCTCAAGTAAGTATTGAGGTTAACTAGAGTTTGATTGCTGCTAAGCAATCCTAGAATCGAATCTATCTACATGGTAATAAGCGTGCCTTATATAGACTATGTTCCGAATGTGATCTCTCCTGAAAGGTCTCTGATCTTAAAGACTCCCCAGGGTCTCTGGAGATCAGGTTGTGATCTTTGAGATCATCCCTTGTCCGTTTGAGATCAACTGTCTTGGCAGTCACGTGCTGTCACGTGGCTTTGTCCTTACGTAATCCATGTTCTGCCGGTCGGTGACTTTTCTGGGCGAGTGTCGTCAGGAGGGGTGTGACCCCACCTGGCCTCCCTGGTACCGGCCCAACTGTCTGGTCGTAACACAGGAATAATCACATCTGGCCGGCTGGACAGAAAAGACATCACACAAGGAATTTGGCGGCTCTCAAAGACAAGCGCATGCTAGTTCAGAGAGCCGAGAGGTGTGTACATATTGGAAAAAAACTGCGGAGGAATATTAATGGAGGTGTTGGGACGCTAATGAACAAGCGTGTCGCCTAGAGGCTAGAATTGTGTTTCGGGATCGGGGGTTTCTAAAAGCATGTGTTTTTTTTGCTGCGCAAGGCGTTTGGGGATATCAAGGGTATATAAAAGTGGCTTTACATAGACTACCTCACAAAGGTATACACAAAAGTTTTTGATTTTCTCTACTGCCTTGTACGAATAGCTCAACAGGCGCTGCACTTGATCAGGCTCAACAGTGACTCGTTTTGCTTTCACTCGCAGCTGTTGACCAATGTCCCACATATCAAAATATGGAAAACTCAAGCCACGAGGCCGAAGAAAGCCAATCGATTTAGTTTACTAGTAAGGATACTTTCAAACTGGCCAGGAGCCGCGGGACTGAAAAGTAGGGTTCCAAAGCCCTTTGACTAACTAACTGATGCTTGTCGTTTGAGCCGACGTGCTAGGTATAATCGACCGACATTAACAACGAGCTAAGAGAAAATCTAAAAATGGTAAACGCCGAGTTAAGCAGCATATTGCAACACCATTACAACACATAAATTCAATTTGAAAGGGGCTATAGAATTGAACCTTTGATTTATGCAAAATAACTTTAATAGGACTTTTCTTGAAGCGCCACGCACTGTTTAATTTAGGGCAATACAAAATAAAAGTTCATAATACAAATAATGATCCCTACAAAATTCCATTTAAAAACCAATTGCTGCATATCGAAAGTTTTCAACTGTTTGCACAATTTCGCACCGTTTTTACCATTTTTAACACAACTGAGAAAAGAATAAACTTAGTTCTTGTAATTTAAATTAGATCCGCGCACATTATATTTCGTAGAAATAATAAAGATGGTGCAAATGTCAAAGAGTATATGGTATTTTGCGGCCTACTGATATCTTGGCTTAAGGTTTATAAATATTACCTGGTATTTACATACCAGTAATTCTTGCATTGTAAAAGTATTTATATAACCGTGAATTAATCGGTCCGTGGCGTTAAAATAACTATACCCTTCTCTCAATATCTAATTATATATTTATATTAAACTACTAAAATAACTGCATATCTTATCCTTCTATTATAACATACTTATTTATAGATCGCCCGGGAAAGCTTATTATTTCATGGGACGAAAACTATTATATATCTGTGCTTATTTTATAAATAATATTGGGTTAGTCTTTTAGCAGAATGTTATATTTTTATAATAATATGTATTTTAATGAACAATTATATTTCTTGTACAATGCTGAAAAAGATAGCTCAAGTAATCGTATATATTGAAGTACCTAAAAAATCTGCTTTAATTTCATATATACTTTTTAAAGTTTTATTGGAGTTATGGCCATTATGCTATGATTTTCGTTGGTGCGAAACGATAACGTAGGGCGGGCTTTTTATTACTATGCCCCCACTGTACTTTAATCTGACCAAATTCTAAAATAGCCTGGCCCATTGCCCACGCCACGTCCCTAAGGCCAGATTTAGAATTCCATGGGGAAACCCGCTGGATCGGAGACCTCACCAACGCCCTTGCTTCTCAACCGCAGTGTTGTCCTTGAATCTTTGAGAATGTTCTTGTGAGTAGCATCGGTTCATGTATGCCTCCCCTTTGAAGAGGGTTGCGATCCATTTCGGCGGTTTCCAAGAAGGATGTGGAATTGTTGGGAAATACACACTTCTCTGCAGCAGGGTATGAGGGGCGTGTCACTTGCCTTTGAAGTATCTTGGAGAAACAAATGGAGGATGTGAGATGGCCTCGGACACTCGCTCGGCCTACCTACTTCGTCATACCACGAGGCAGGGCCAGGGATGGATGGTAAAGTTGCTCATAGTGGCCCGACCCGGCGTCGATGCGCTTGGCTTGCTCCACATGGGCCATTCGGTGGGAAGCTGCAACACGTCTTTGATATTGAGGCAGACCAGGAATTAAAGGGTATAACACCGGAACTATACAAGACTATGTTGAACAAGCATTAGTTTGTAAGAACTTTGGCACTGTTGCTTCAAAAAAGAACTCATATTGTCGGAAGCCTAATAAAGGGCCTATGATTGGCCGTTGGGCGGTGACCAGCTCAAATGTAAGCCCCATTTGTAAATTCGAACCCGGCCGGGCCTGTTTGCTTACCGAACAAAATAGAGTTGTTCCCCATTAAAATTTCGCAATTTATATTTTTTACATAAAAAAGTTGCATGAACGCGATGCGCTTTGCCAAAATAATTTTGCGTTGGGTTTATACCACGGATGCAGGCAAAAAAAAAAAAAAAAAAAAAAAAAAGAAACACTCCTTGTCACCGTATGTGTGAGCGTGGGCCTTTGTTAGCTTAACTGTTCGCGGGAATCACCAAATATCTAAACTATTTTTTTATTTAAATTTATTACCAAAGTCGGCAAAACCCACAAATCCACACCAGCGAACACTGTACCGGGGGTGGATTTTTACCCTTACCACTATAGTATATATTACGTGTATCCCGGACTGTTATCGCGGAGATCTTCGTGGTTGAATTTTGCAATTGTCAGGCATTCTGTATTATTAGACGAAATGCATGGTAAAAAATACCAACATGGTTGTGGTTCTGCGATTCGTTGCTGTAAAATAGCCATACCCAAAATAAAGGCATCGCCACAAGGCTGACAAGGTACAAGCTTGGCGAGAGATATTGTCGCGTTGATCGAAAATCACGCAACCCAGCCTTTCTTCTTTTCACTTCTTTGCTTTTCACTGCTCCCTTTTCCTTTTAAAAACAGCATGCACGATGGCATATTATCTCCAAGAAAATACAAGGAAATCTACTCAGATCTAAAATGAATTACCAAGTTTCGATATCATGCACTGTCGATCTTAAAATACCTCGGGAGGTTATATGGAGCGCTATATAGTAGAGGCGAGTCATAGCCGTCATAGCATTAAAGCTCATTTATTCAGAGACGACGGCCAATCCGGCCCTAATCCCCCGGATCTGCATTGAGTTGAATTTCGGCATATAACACACGCATGTCTCTCTTGCATGTTGGCGCATCCCGAGGGTCAAAAGAGAGCTGTGCATATCTACCACTCGAGGACTCGGCCGTATTAATTCTCAAAGTGCTGTGGTGTAACACAAACCTCTGAAGACACGAGATATAAACACCTAGTCAAACTCTGTAACCAAGGCATGTGTTCCAAATCAGACAAATTGTTTGCAAAAGTGACGATACCAATTACCCAAAGGATGCACCTCGTCAAACCCCTAGCAAGCACAATAATTGCTGACTCGATTCTCATTCACAGTCGAATCCCACAGAAACCGTAAACCACAAACAAAATGGTTGCCAAGGGCCTACTACTCGCCCTCCTCCCTCTCGTACCTCTCACCGCCGCGGCGCCGACCTGCGGTCCCAACACCCTCGAGCGTCGAGCGGGCAGGGGCATAATGGGCATCGGCGACATCAGGCAGGACGAATGCGGGCCCGGCAGGAGCTGCAGGCGACCGAGCGCCGGTCCCGCGCCCGGTCGGTACCAGTCGGGTCCCTGCGAGCGGATCGGCGCGTACTTGGACAGCGTGGGGGGTCTCGTGCCGCCGAGTCCTTCCGTCTCGGGCCAGGGCCGGCGGCTCGACGAGACTGTTGTCTACGACGACCAGGGCAATCCCCGCTGGGCCAATCACAACAAGCCCGACCCGAGGGGGGCGGCCGCGCAGGCTGCAATGGCGCGTGCGAAACCGCAAAAGGCGTCGGGGGCGGGCTCGTCCAAGTCCAAGAAAAAGTCGTTCTTTGGGCTGTTTTAAATGCGTGGCGGCGCCTGGTGTAATGGTGTTGGGTTTCATCCATACTGATTTTTCCTTTTTTTCTTTTTATTGGTTGTTTTTGGGGTAAAGCTTATTGGAGTTGATCCTTACAGGGACTGGTTTTGTAATAAATCAATTATCTTCTTCTGCAGAAAAGGACGAGGGGTGGTTTGCTGTCAAGAGAGATGCAAACAACTGGAGGCTTTCTTCAAAATTAGTAGAAGCAGGAGGTTTCCGCCAAAGGCATGACATTGAGCTTGATGATTGCATTACTACATAGGTACCTGACCTGATTCTATAATGTGGACGGCGAAATGGCAGTGATCCGCCCCCACATCCCCAGTGACCTCCAATGATACACCATCCAGCACACTTACACTCTCAATCACAGAATTCTGACACCCTTCTCGAAGTCTGTCAAAGCTTGTAAGACACCGCAATAGACGACAAGCATCCTCCACCATTCATGGGTCAGACCCACCTTTGTTAGCGATTCACACCCAAACACACCAATAAGCTTAACAGCTGAAGAATTTTCGCCCTCCGGGCGCCGGTCGTCATGGCCTCACCAGAGGTCTCAAACCGCCGCGCGCGCCCGCAGAGCACGCCGCAGGCTTTGCCGCAGGGCCAGGCCGAGTCGGGACACGTATCTCTCGACACGCGCACCGCTAACGCGCCTCAGCCGGCTGGCCGCGGAAGGTACTCCAGCCTCCCGGCCCTGGCCATCAAAACACTGCAGCAGGAGTTGGAAAACGTGGAAACAGTCGGCAGCTGGCTCGAAGAGGTCTTTGCAGCCAAGCTCGAAAGTTTACAGGCCCCGGAGGACGCCGCGCTTAGGAGAATTGTTCTTGAACTTGACGACGTGATCAGCGGCTGGTTCCTCAGTCGCACCCTCCCTGAAAAAGAGCGTTCGCGCTCCCCGTCGCGTTCGCCGACCAGTTCCAGCGAAAGGCGCAGCATTTTAATTACGAGGACGGGCACGGCGTCGTCGGCCTCTAAAGGCAGAGGCACGCCCACTAACAAATCGGTCACATGGGCCGAGCGAGCCGCCACGCCACCAGCGGCGGCCCCAACGCGAATTTTAACCCCGGCCACGCGCTCGTACCCGATACGTACGACGCCCGGCAATGCACCTGACAGCTCCGCAACTCCCTCCCAATCGGGCCGGGACCGCTCCCAAGCCCCGAAACGTTTGACAGAACAGCCGTCCAACCGCATCCTGATCCGCGTAAATGACAAATTGCGGATGGTGACGAAGGAGCCATACGCGGTAACGACCAAACTGGCCGAATTGGTCTCGGTGCCACACAGTGAAATCCCAAACGCCAAGCGTACCCCCACGGGCTGGGGTGTTACGGTGGCCTCTGAGGAAACACGGCAAAAACTCCTCAACCCCAGCGCGGTCAAGGCCATTATGGACGCATTGGACGCGCGGGAAGTCACTGTCCCGACAACCTGGCACACATACGCCGTTTCTGGAGTGCCCCGAACGCTCAATTGCCTGGACGGAAGAAAGGACGTACATGAGGTAATCCAGGAGGAGATTACCGTGGCAGCAGGCCAGCAGCCAGTCAACTGGCATATTTCCAAATATGGTTACGACCCACATACGGCTGAGGGCACGTGGATAGTGTCCTTCCTTCAACCCGTAAAGCCCTTTCAGCTTTTTGGAGTGTCGAGACGTGCGCGGAAGGTTGAAAAATCACGCAAAATTACACACCACCACGACGGTTGCCAGGGATATTGCGAAATACGTCGCTGCGTACGGCAAGCGCGTTGCGGCATATGTGGTGAAGCAAAACATGCGACAGAGGAAGAGCCGTGCAAGGCAGCCCCCAAATGCGTTAATTGCCACGGCCATTTCCCATCCGGACATGAGAATTGCCCTGCCCGACCTTTGGTGGTAAATGGGAAGTTTGAACGACCTTCACAGCGTAAACTTAAGGGGATTCGCAGAATCGGACGTGCCAACCGTGCCGCGATTATCAACGACCGGGCCGAAACGGCCCGCCGAGAGCCAGCACCTGCAATCCCGGTCCTAAGCACCTTATCGCAGCATTCGCAAACCTCGAGCTCCCGATCGAGCATTTCAAACAAAAGAGCGCGGCCATGCGAGGCGGCAGGGGCGGACATCCGTAACTTCCTGCAGGTTGAACAGGAACGCGTGCACGACGAAATCGTTTGGGCAGCCGAAATGGAGGAGGACGCAGCGGCTGCCGAACCTTGCCCCGCTGATGGGATAGACTTGGAAGCAACCCGTCGATTAATATGACGAAATACTCGCTCGGCAATATGCAGCGGGAATGCCTCGACGTAGTTTGGGCCAACGTAGGTAAAAGGATGGGTGTGCATCTGAGCCTATTGGAGTTGTGCCACCAGAGAAAGGTGGACCTGGTTAACGTTCAAGAGCCATGGTGCGGGCTAAATACGACTACACAAACGCACCCGGGCTATGATGTTTTTGCGCCAGTGGACGAATGGCACGCCAACACTTACGAAGCCATGACTGGGCTCCGGCCCCGGGTGCTCACCTACGTCAAGAAGGGGGCAGCCCTAAGGGCCGCACAACGACGGCTACCGCAGGGCCAAAATACGCGGGACATACTCTGGCTCGAAATTAACGGAATACTGTTTGTTAACGTATATAGGGCTCCGGGCACTGAAGCCGCGCTGGAAATGGTATGCAATACCGTGCCAAATGGACCCACGGTGCTAGGCGGCGATTTTAACGTAGCGGCTGCTGCATACCAGCCGGGCCGCGCAAACGCACGCGGAGGGGACCAACTGACGGCATGGGCGCAAGCCCAGGGGATGAGTTTCACAGGAAATATCGGCGTGCCCACCCACCGCGACGGGGGTTTACTGGATATGGTCTTTTCCAACCTCCCCAGCACAATAACTGTGGTTGACAGCAGTCTTTACACAGGCTCCGACCACGAATCCCTTTATACCACGCTGCGGACGCGCGGCGCCCCCCGCCCGGAGGCGATCAACGTTTCGGTTAGGGACGACCGGTTACCAAAGTTCGCGGAGCTACTTGCTTTTGGCATGCAAGACATGCCGGACCCGGGATCCGCGGCCGATGGCTACGCATTGGACGCGTGGGTAGCTGAATTTACAACTTTATGGGAGCAAGTGACGTGGGTCGTGGGTACGCCGGCGGGAAAAAGGGACAGCTCGGCTCCCTGGTGGACCGAAAACTGCCAGCGGCTCTGGTCCGAATTCCAGCGGGTTAAACGGAGCGCTGTAAATAGGGCAGACGCCTCTGCCGAGGAAAAAGCCTATACGAAAGGGGTGCGGGCCGCGAAGCGGGAGTACTGGAGGCACCGGATCGACCAACTGCGCGACGATAAGGATTTGTGGAACATGGTGGGCTGGCTGGGAGCCGGACCACGCCTCCGGTCCCCGCCGCTGGTTATTAACGGCGAGCAAGTGAGCGAGCCTTTAGCAAAAGCGGAAGCACTGCAACGGGAGGTGCTTGGCCGATTTTCGGCGGAGGATGACCTGCAGGGAGACCCCTTGGAGGCCTGGTCGCCGGACGAGGCTAAAATCCCTTGGGACACCCAGGTTAGTGCGGAAGAGGCGGAGCGCTCCTGCATTGGGGTTACGAGCACGTCCCCGGGCATCGACGGAATGACCGTCCGGCTACTAAAAGCCGGATGGGCTTCGTTGGCCGAGCCGGTGCGCAGGCTCTACCAACGTTGCCTGGAACTCGGACATTTCCCAGCGCCTTGGAAGAAGGCCGAAGTCGCGATGCTACCGAAAACGGGGAAGAAAGACCGGAGCAGCGTTCGATCCTGGCGGCCTATAGCCCTCCTCTCCTGCATCGGAAAAGGCCTCGAGAGGCTCGTTGCACGCCGGATAGCTTGGGCCATACACGACAACGGGCTCCTTAGCTGCACCCACGGCGGTGCCCTACCCAAACGATCGGCGACGGATCTGGTTTGTGCCCTCGCCCACGATATCGAGCAGGCTCTAGCTCGCGGGGAGGAAGTCACCCTTGTCGCATGCGACGTCCAAGGCGCCTTCGACGCCCTCCTCCATAGGCGATTAATACGGAAAATGCGGAGCCTCGGGTTTAGTAAAATGCTCCTCAGGTTCGTGATTAACTTTTTAAGCGGCCGCCAGGCCCGAGTCCGGCTGGAGGGTACGACCACGGGCTTTAGGCGGCTTGGGTGCGGCACCCCGCAAGGGTCTCCCCTTTCCCCGATCCTATATATGCTATATTTGGCGTATCTCGTCAAAAACGGTACGAAGTGGCGGTTGGCATACGCAGACGACGTGCTTACATGGAAATCGTCACCCTCGTTGGAGGAAAACGTACGTTGGCTGGAAGATAAACTCCGGGATATGCACGAAATTGCGGCGGAAGAGAAGATCCATTTTGCAGCGGAAAAGACAGAGGTGATCCATATCACTAAGAAAAGGCACGGTCGCAACCCGGAAATCCGGATTAATGGTAGAACGGTTACCCCGGTCCAACTACCGGGCGGTCGACGCGGACAAAGCGCCTCCGGGGCCGAGCGCTACCCGGGCATGCGTTGGCTTGGTTTTTGGTTCAGCCGACGGCTAGACGGGCGCCGCCACGTGGCCGAAAGGGCTGCCAAAGCAATGGCGGTCGCTGCCCACCTCAAGAGCTTTGGGGCAGTAAGATACGGACCGCCTGCGGCTGCACTTCGCAAGGCAGCGGTGGCATGCGTGGGTTCCTCGGCCACCTACGCAGCCGAGGCATGGTACAACCCAGCGCACAAGCAAAGAGGACTCCTCAAAGCATTGAACAAACCGCTGGTTTTAGCGGCACGGGCAATCCTCCCGGCGTATAAAACCACCCCCTCGTCCACTGTTCTCAGGGACGCAGGACTACCCTCGGCCCGCGTCGCGCTGGCCTACACCCGCCTGAAATACGGCGCCCGACTAAGGCTCGCGGACAAGGGGCACCCCCTTGTCAGCCGCCTGCGTGAAACACCTCGTGCCCGCAACTCGGGCCATTCGGCCACGACCCTGCAAACGGCTGCACAACTTCTCCCGCGGATCCGGAGACTAGAGTTGCGCGCACCTCGCAATGCCCCGGATTCTCGCACTGACCCCACCGGAGGAGTCCCGAAAGAGGAAGCGGCCCGCCGCTTTATCGAATGGCTGGACATGGTATCACCTGACGATATCGTGGTATATACGGATGGTTCGGAAAAACACGAAAACAACTGCGTCCAAATAGGGTACGGATGGGCCGCTTTTAGGGCGGGCCTGGAATTTGCCGCAGGCTCCGCATCTATTACGCCGGAAAGCCACGTTTTCGACGCCGAGGCGATTGGCGCCCTAAAAGGGCTACAGGCGGCAGCCAAGGCCCAGCCAGGCGCCCGGATTTGGATTTGTGTGGACAGCACCTCGGTTATTTGGGGTCTTAGAGGCGACGCGCCGCGTTCGTCCCAATGGGCCTTTCTGGAGTTCCATAACCTTGTCGATCTACTCCGAAAACAAGGTACCGAGGTTCGGGTCCGTTGGTGCCCTGGGCACCAGGGAATCCCGGGAAACGACCGGGCTGACGAGCTGGCCAAGGCCGGCTCCGCCGGACCGCCGGACCCAGACCCGAGGGCTCAGCAAACCACGTATAGCGGTGCCGGCACGGTCCTCAGAGCCATTCTTTCCAATATAGAGAAGGACTGGTGGCGTAAAGAACTCTGTGAACGGTCCCCCGCATATAGGGAATGGAAATTCCAATACACACCGAGAAAGGAGCCCGAGGAACTGCGTTTGCCAAGACCCCTACTGGGCCATTATTTGGCCATGAGGACCGGCCACGGCGATTTCAAGGCCTACCATGACCGTTTCAACCACCAGGATGCAAACACCTCGTGTGCCTGGTGCTGGAAGCGGACCTCCCCTGAGCACCCGGTGCACTGCCGCTATTCGCGGGCGGTGTGGAGAAACTGGCCGTGGCCTAATAACGACCGGCCGGCCGGGCCGCCAAATCGCGCCCAACGCTGGAAATTCTTCCAGACAAGCTTCGGGCAACCGAAAAGCTTTGAGGCGTTTTCGATAGCCACCAACTACTTCAGCGCCCGCCCCAGAGCGGCCCGCCAGCGCCCCGCGCGCCACGAACGCACTTTACGCCTAGGGACACCGATCGTAAACGACTCGAACTCTGACGAGGAATAGACTTACTGCCTTTTCACCCACACTTCACGGCACAAGCCGTCAGACGAACCCTCCGTGCACCTTAGGCACGGGGTCGCGTCAGTGAACTAACCCCCTAAGCAGGACCGGGCCCGAACCCGGTCAGGCACGATCCGCCTCTGCCCTCCTTGTTTTCCCCCTGTGTAAATAAAGAAGATAGAACGCGCGCCGAGATACCCCTCGGGAGGTTGCTAACGGCCGGCTAA
This sequence comes from Pyricularia oryzae 70-15, assembly GCF_000002495.2. Lineage (NCBI taxonomy): Eukaryota > Fungi > Ascomycota > Sordariomycetes > Magnaporthales > Pyriculariaceae > Pyricularia > Pyricularia oryzae. The sequence goes on from NC_017850.1 coordinate 2,293,402, forward strand.
CAAGCCGGGCCGAGCCCGGCGTTAACTAATACTACTACTACTACTACTACTACTACCGCAATAGACGAACAACAGCCATTTTCCGGTCACTATAAATTGACATTACTCATTTTTATTCATGATCGTCTTGCTAGTGATGCAGATTATAACAGCAGAGAGGGTGTGTCCTAAGGTGCTCACAATCATTGAGGGAGAACGCCACCAGTTATGTCACAACCTGTCAGTCCAGCTCTTGCATCAGCCAGATTTGCCATGCAGTTAAACTGTCCCCGGAACGACTCCTGCAGACCTAGCTATTAAACCTCAATGGAGCGGCGAAGGATCTGGAACTCGGCGGGCATGGCGTCGGCACCCGCCCCAGTGGCCATGATCTTCTCCTGTAAGTGACCAAGCAAGTCAGCATTCAAGTCCACGCGCCCATTTCCTTGATCGGGATGCAATGCTCCCTCTTTGCCTCCCCGAGCGAAAAATCCCAGAACACAAGAGCCCCAAAAACGAAAACAAAAAAACTACTTACCATCTCGGCAACCTTTTCATCCGACAGTCCCTCAATGTTGTACTCGGTACCGTCGGCGAGACCCAGGACGTTGGGCTTGACCGAGGCCTCGCACTTGCCGCCCTCGGGCTGCGCGGCGGGGCACGTCTCGTCCTCGGCGCGCTTGAGGTTGAGGAACCAGTACCTGGCACCGGTGCGGAGGCCGCGCGACGTGTACGCCAGGCAAATGTCCTGGGTGCCGTTGTTGTCGCCCTCGGTCGCGAGGTACGAGCAGCCGCCGCCCGTCATGGAGCGGGCACGGATGCGCCACGCTGGTGGGATCTGTGTTGATTCGTTTCTGCATGTTAGGTTTTCTTTTTCTTTTTCTTTTTGGGACGTGTTTTTTTTTCATATATGGGGAATTGGAGAAGTGGAGATGGATTAAGCAAAGAAGGGACATCACGCACGGCAGCCACCCAGATGCTCGCCTTGCCGTCAAACGTGCAGCAGACGTTGGGATCGATGTTCACACAGGCAACGTATCCTCCTCTGCAGATATCCTGATCGTGGCCCCTGATGTCGATGGCCGATACAGCGGCGGCGAGGCCCAGGACGATGGATGAGAAGCGCATCTTGTTGAGGATGTGTGATCTGGTGTGATGGTGCCGGCTGGGGAAAAGAGAGACGGAGCTGATAGCAGTGATGGAGGATAGAAAAGCAGAACCAAGTTGTGAGGGCAAGATGGCTGGTTTTATACTATTATGAGCTCTATCCATCAGTTGCCCGACCTCCTGCCTTTTTTGTACATGAGGCATGTGAACATGTCGATATCTTCCTTCTTTACAGGGGCTACTATCGCATCGTCCTGTACCCTGCAGATGCGTCATCAGATGCTTACCATGATCTGGGGTCATTGCAGGTCTTTTTCCGTGGGCAGGTAAGGCTATCGCTAGCGTCAATCCCAGTACTCTTCCATTCATCCCAGACTTGTTTATTTGTCTGGATTCTGGGGGCTTGGTGGAGCCAGCCGACGAGAATAAGCCCCTGGGATTCTTGTCTCTGGGAACATTGCATAGCCCTGACTGGCCCCTATTCTAGGCATCTCTTCCCAGAAAAAAAGACGCTGCGTGCTTTCAGCTGGTCTAGACCACTTTGTTGTCTAGTTTTGCCCCTGACGATGCTCCTCTCATGATGCAAGGTACTTTTTTGTTCGTGAGGCCCAAAGTGGGCGCCTCTGTGGCTTTTTGGACCCCATATTCAAGCAGCCAAGTGAACCAGCGCTAAGCGAGTGGGATAGGGCTTACAGTGGAGGCATGGGCTCGAGTACAAAAAAGGTCTTGGCGGATTCAAGAAGTCTGGGCAATCACAACAAATGGGACTTGCCGCCTATTTCTCCGAGCATTAGACAGGCGAATTTCCATAAATGGATTGGGAAGTACTTTGGTAACTTTGTCCGCCATTTACGCAGAGCCCAATCATGGAATTCGTGTACTTTTGTATCTTTCCGCCCTTAGACTCAGCCGCATGTGCCACGGTACTCGCCACATTTGAGATGCTATTCTTGCTGGTGCATATCGAATCATGCGCTTGTGTGATTTATGTCTTGTATCTCAGGTTCATACTTTTCTCGCAGTTCTCGCCGGGCCATATTTTACTATTCTTCACCCCATCATTACGCCAAGGGGTTCTACTGTTTGTCGTGAAAACAAGCTCTTCTTCGCATAATAAACAGCCTCCGCTACACAAAACATAATTGCAGGGGCGTGTATAAATAGCAATCAAACTTTACAAATTGAAACAAACAAATCCGGCTGCTACCCCTGTCATTCTTCACAGCAAGACCAGCAAAATAGACATAGGTCAACAAGCAGCCCAAGGAGCAGCTCTGATGTCGGGATGCTCAATTGGAGCCCGTATACTCCATTCAGCACGTGCAACCAATCTAATCCCATGCATTGTTCCAACAAGATGTAATCACTTGAAATGATACTTCAAAAAGCTACCCAACGAATGGCCGTTTATATGCCCAGTTCAGGACATCTAGATATGCGGGGTTCCTTTCTCGTGGCCAGAAGTATACATACTCATGGAGACAATGTCGTGATAAAAACCACGGTTGGGGTAGGTCTTGGTGAGCGCGGTCAACGGACCTTGGCACCGCTCGCAAACGCGGGGAACGTCTGACCCCGCAAACACCCATCCATGACAAGCTTCAACTGTCAGGTAAAGATATACCGGCTTGGCCAGCTCTGGGCACTCGGTGTAACTGTCTTATAGACCTCCAAGACAATGGCCAAGACACCACCTCTCTGGTAGTCACGGCTTCAGGTCATGCCTACTTTTGTGTAACAACAAACAGAGAAAGATGGAGTCGGTTTCCAGACTTTCGCCATCAATCACTTTGTAGATATGCTTGCCTTCCTGGGAGTCTGCGCATACAGCGCACCAAAACCTTTCAACTTTGTGGAAACCCGCTTTTAAGTTTTCCGTGAGTTTTGATGGTGACAACAGTGACATGTGCCAAGGTAACAGGAACCTGGAGTGTAACGTAGTAACGAGAGCATGCTGTAGATCCCCAAGAAATAACATGAGTACGTCTGCTGATTTCAGGTTGCTTTGAACTCCAAAAATCAATACTGCGATGCTGCATTCGGGATGCAACAACCCCTGTATGATGCGCAGTTATGGCAGTTTGCAGGCAGGAAAGCAGGAAAATCATGAAATCATGCAGAAGGAGGAGATGAAAGCCCGCATACTGTGCAGACTTGTGGGAAATAAAAACACAAAGGAAGCCACGACGCCTCGATGCTGTAAAAGTTTGAGAGGCCCGCAAGTAGACTAGCTGGACAGCTAAATTTACATCACGGACCGGCTATTCGCAGTCAATTGAGCCTCCACAATGGCGTTCCCCGTAGCCCTGCCCGACTGGAGCAACCTGGCAGTGCTGCATACCAATGCCCTGCCAGCTCGAGCTCACTTTTACTCGTACGCATCCGAGACTGCAGCCCTCACCCACGATCGGCACCAGTCCGAGTATCACAGCCTGAATGGCACGTGGAAATTCCACTACGCCGCAAGCCCATTTGGTAAGTTGTGTGAAGTTTTGGTAGTTGGAAGAAGCAGGCATCAGCGCATCACCTCCAGCGACAAAGTACCGCAGCCGACTGACATTGGACACCATCGCCAGAGGCACCACCCTTTGAGCCGGAAAACACGGCATCGTGGGCCGACATCGAGGTGCCGGGCATGTGGCAGCTCCAGGGGTACGGGCATCCGCACTACACCAACATCAAATTCCCGTTCCCCGTCACGCCTCCCAACGTCTCGTACATCAACCCGACCGGGTCCTACTTTCGCGAGTTTGAGGTGCCGGACGGGTGGGACGGCCAGCAGATCCGCCTGCGCTTCGAGGGCGTCGACAGCGCGTTCCACGTGCAGGTGAATGGCCGACCGGTCGGGTACAGCAGCCTGGGCAGCCGCAACCCGAGCGAGTTCGACATCACGCCCTACCTCGGCGGCGGCAAGACGAACAACGTGTCTGCCAGGGTTTATCAGTGGTCGCACGGCACGTATATCGAGGACCAGGACCAGTGGTGGCTGTCGGGCATCTTCCGGGACGTGTACCTGATGCCGTTTGCAAAGTCGTCGATTGTGGATTTTCAGGTGCATCCAGAGCTCGACGCAGCCCTCACGACCGGCACTCTCCGCACCGCGGTCGAGATACAGGGCGACGAAGGACTTCTAAACATCAAGCTTCTGGGTCCGGGCGGCAACAATACAATCGGCGAATGGGACGGCCCCTCGTCGCAAATCAGCGACGCCATCTTCACCGTAACCGGCGACGACCTGCACATCTGGTCCGCCGAGACGCCGAGCCTCTACACGGCCCTGATGACCTTCAACGGGCGCACCATAAGCCAGCGCCTCGGCTTCCGGCGCATGGAGCGCAGCGCCGACGGCTCGACCTTTCTGGTGAACGGCAAGGCGATCAAGATTTACGGCGTGAACCGGCACGAACACCACCACCTGTCGGGCCGGACGGTGCCGTACGCGGCGCTCCGCCACGACCTGCTCGCCATGAAGCGGCACAACATCAACGCGATCCGGACGTCGCACCAGCCCCCGCACCCAGACTTTTTCGACCTGGCCGACGAGCTGGGGTTTTATGTCATTGCCGAGGCGGACCTCGAGTGCCACGGCTTTGGCGACAAGGGCAGCAGCGTGCCGCCCGAGTCGTACACCACCGACAACCCCGAGTGGCGAGATGCCTACGTGAACCGGGCCGAGCAGCTGGTGCGCCGCGTGAGGAACCACGTGTCGGTTATTTTTTGGAGCCTGGGGAACGAGTGCTTCATGGGTCAAAACATGTTCGCCATGGCCGAGTGGATCAGGGCCGCGGACCCGACGAGGCTCATTCACTACGAGCAGGACTATGGGGGTGTGCTGGCTGACGTCCACAGCAGGATGTACTCGAGTCCGCAGTGGATTCGCGAGTGGGTGGTCAACAAGACGGACAAGCCACTGATTTTGTGCGAGTACGCGCAGTAAGTTTTTTTGGTTCATTCTGCCGCGGCTATCCTCGACAGAGACTGACATTCCCACTTACAAACCTACCTTGAATCCTTGATATTTGTGAAATTGACTAACCGGTTCTCTCAGCGCAATGGGCAACGGCCCCGGCTCTCTGGTCGACTACATTGCCGCCTTCCGATCCAACGTCCGCGCCCAAGGCGGTCTGATCTGGGAGTGGTCCAACCACGGACTGCTCAAGAAGGAGGGCGACCTCGAGTACTATGCCTACGGCGGAGACTTTGGCGACTTTCCCAACGACGCAGACTTTATCATGGACGGCCTGATGCTGTCGGACCACTCCCCCATGCCGTCTATCTTCGAGTACAAGAAGGTGATCCAACCGATCGTTGCAGCTTGGGCCGGCGAGGGCTCCGCCTCGGGCCAGGTCGTCATAACCAACCACTATGGGTTCGTTGACTCCAGCCATCTTGAGGCGAGCTGGCATGTTGTTCAAGACGGAAAAAAGACGGAGCCTGCGGTACTTGATGTGCCCGCCGTGGCAGCTGGGGATAGCGTGACAGTTGCCACGCCGCTTGATGACAGCCAGCTCGAAGCCGGCGAAGCCTTCCTCGTCCTCGAGTTCCGCTTAGCCAATGCCACGAACTGGGCAGACCAGGGCCACCTAGTCGCCTGGGATCAACTACATATCCCCGCCCGGGCAGCGGCAGCCCACAAGACCCGAGGCAGCAGCTACAACCACAGCGCCTACAGACCCAGAGCGCAGGACATTATGAACCTGGGCCAGACCGACCCGACCTCCAACGGCACCCACCTCCAAGTGACGGCTGGAACATCGACCTTTGGTTTCGACCTTTTACGCGGCAACGTGACATGGACCGTCGACGGCGGTCCGTCGATCCTGCAGCGCGGGCCGGAGCTCAGCTTCATGCGCGCGTCGACGCAAAACGACGAGGCCGGCGGGGGCGACGCCCGCCAGTCCTGGGACCCGGCGCGCGTGCACGAGCTGCACCCGCAGGTGCGCGACGTGCGCTGGCGGCAGGGCGACGACGGCGTCACGACGGTGCACTACCGGATCCGCGTCGCGCCCAAGGTGTTTGTGTGGGGCGTCGACGCCGACGTCGTCTACACGGTCGACCCGCAGCCGGACTCGGGGGTGCCGGCGCTGACGGTGCGGGCGGCGGGCTCGTTCCACAACGACACGGCCGTCGAGCTGCAGACGCTCCCGCGCATCGGGCTGCTGGCGTGGCTCCCCGCGGCCCTGGACGAGGTGGCGTGGTTCGGGCGCGGGCCGCACGAGACGTACCGCGACAGCAAGCAGGCCGGCCGGTTCGGCAACTGGAACGCCACCGTCGACGAGCTGCGCACCACGTACGACTACCCGCAGGAGAACGGCAACCGCGAGGACGCGCGGTGGGTGTCGGTGCGCAGCAGAGAGGGGCGAGCGGCGCTGCGGGCGAGCATGGTCGACAGCGACGGCGGCGGAAACAGCCACAACGACGCGCACGGCGAGACATTTGCCTTTGCCGCCGCGAGGTACATGCCCGAAGACCTGAACCGCGCCAAGCACCCGCACGAACTGAGGAAGCTGGACGTGACGGTGCTGAACCTGGACTACCGCGGGAACGGGTTGGGGTCGGCGACGGTCGGCCCGAGGCCGTTGGAGCAGTACAGATGCAAGCCGGAGCCGTTTGACTTTACTTTCAGGTTGGAGGTGTTGAAAGGGTGATGCGTCAATGTAGTATCGTTCGATTGCTTGGTTTGATTGAAGTCGTATTTTCGGATGCACGAGCCTTCAGGCCGTTCAGGGGACCCTGCATCCGGGTTAGGGACGATGATCGCTGGAGCTAGCCCTACAGTTTTAAGTGGTTCCTGTTTCGAGGTGGGGCAAACAATGTTGAATTTTGGACGACAGCGGGTCGTCATTCTTTTGAAGTCAAAGCGGCCACCAACAATCTCTACTTGATCACCATTACCTGTATCGCTAGCGCATTCGATACTGCTCATTTAAATAGACAGCAAGAAATGCAAAAGTCCTTCCGAGCCGCACTCAGACGGGCACAGGCAATCCAAAACCAAAGCAACAAAATCATGGCGCACCGCGGCGCACCCCGCGTCCCCAACACCAGCCAAGTCGTCCCCGGCGCGGCCGTCAACATCGTTCTCAAGGAGGACCAGCCGACGGGCCGCACCGTCTCGGGCGCCGTGCGCGACGTCCTGACCAGGGCCAACCACCCGCGCGGCATCAAGGTGCGCCTGTCGGACGGGCGGGTCGGGCGGGTGCAGAGCCTGGCGTCCGCATCAGCCGTCGCGTCCTCGTCCGCGGCAGACATGGCCGTCGCGACAGAGGGCCCGCCCCGGCACCGCGGCATGGCGAGGGACCTGCGGCTGGACGAGCAAGAGTACGGCGCGCCGCCGCCGGAGAGGGGCCTGGATGCGTTTGTCATCAAGCCGGCCAAGGTGCGGGGAGGCAAGAAGAAGGGCAAGGGCGGCGGTGGTGCCAAGGATGGGGAGGACGAGGCGGCGCGGTCGTCGACGTGTCCGGTCTGTGGGGAGTTTGAGGGCGACGAGGCTGCTGTTGCGCATCATGTTGCGACGCATTTTGACTAGGGGTTTGTGGTGCTGGGGTCTGTCAGTCATGGAGGGGTTGCTGTGAGCGCGGGTAGCATCCATGCTTGTGGTGCAAAAAGAGCGTGGAACCATTTTGAACTGGATAATAAGCGCCACTGATTTGTTTATTGGGGCCAGAATGATGAAAACTGCCCGATAGATCACGCACTTGTGCATCGGTGAGCTTAACACGTCGAACATATCATTCACATTTTTTGTTACAACATCTAACATGACACTGAGACTACAGAATACAGTACAAATGACACAACAAGAGACTGCCACCCAAAATCCGCAACTCGTACACATGGAAAAGCACGCTGCATCATTTACAAAAATCACAGTCAAGCCAAGGCTTCAACCCAGACCAACAATCATACCATCCTTCAAAGCCTTGATAACCTGCCTGGGGAGGGGATCCTTCTGCCCATCGGCGCTCTTCTTGCGGTCGGCCGGCTTCCACGACGTGATGTCCAACGAGTCGCCGCCGATGATGCCCTGCTGCTTCGAGGCCTTGGCCCAGGCGCCCTTGTACTGGTCCTCGTACTCCTCGAGCCTCTGCTCGAAGCCCCAGTACTGTTTCGCCGCCGGCGCGGGGAGCATGTCCGGGCTCGCGCCGGCCGTCTCCTCGGCGGCCTTGGTGCGGTACGGCTCGGGCATCTGCAGCGTGATGTTGTGCCGCTGCGCGTAGGAGACGATGTAGCCTTCGATCCGGTACGCGTCGAACGACTCGGGCTTGCTGTTGCGCGCCGGCTTCTCCATCATGTGGACGTTGCGCAGCTGCTGCGCCGAGATGATGAAGCAGGCCATGACCTGGCCCAGGTCCTTGACTTCGGTCGTGGACGGGTCCAGCTGCCCGGCGCCTTCGAGGGTGGCGAGCATGTCGAGGAACAGGCTCCAGATGAGGAGGAACAGGTCATCTATACCATCGCCGTCTTCGATCCTGGAGAGTGGGTTGTCAGCGGGTTTGGGTTCAGTCTGCCTGGTATTGGACTGGTTTATCACGTGAGAATGAGAAACGAGGAAGAAAAAAAAAACATGTCTTACATAAACATGGGGCTCTTGTAGGCCTGCATAGCCAACCTGCCCATGACGGTGCAAATGAGCCACTGCTCGCGCCAGTTCTCCCGGAGCCTGCCGACCTGGTAGTCCAGGATCAGGTTCTGAAAGACCTGCACCCAGCCGTAGCCGTGGTGGTCGTTGGAGGTGTACATGCCCACGACGTCGGGGTCGCGGACGTCGAGGTGCATCCACGTCGAGTTGAACTTGTGCACGGCCGCCCGCATGATGGCCCAGGGGTGCTCCGGGTGCTCGGCCGCGGCCTTGCCGCAGATGCCATCCTCGCCGTGGCTGCACGCGACGTTGTCGTGCGGGGGCAGGGCCTGCAGCACGCCGTCGCTGGCGGCCGCCGGCGCCGCGTCCTGGGTCTCTTGGTTGCCGCCCTCTTCATCGTCGTCTTCGAGGGATTCAAAGGGCGACTGGCACTGGCAGACGTACTCAAACGGCTTTTTGCTGTCCGCCAGGCTGTCCTGTATTCCTTTTTCGAGGTTCTTGGAGCACGACACCTCCGACCAGCGGTCCAGCAGCTGGTCGATGGCGCGCTTGCTTGCGGCGCTGAGCTGGGGTGTGGCGGTGGCGTCCTGGGGTGCAGACGAGGCTTCGTTTGAAGCAGCGCCCGAGGACGATGCACGAGCGCGCTTCGGGCTCGACGTTGACCCGGTGGACTTGCGTTTCGGTGGCATTGTGGCTTTTTTGGGAAATGAGCGCAGACTTGGATAAGCAATTGACTGTAATTGGGTGTTGGGGTGCTACAGAAACGGTGTTTTATTTTTGTATTTTACCAGAGGAAAGAAGAAAAAAGGCTAGTCTCAGAATTCTCTAGCACTTACAACGATCCAGAGGATGCGCGGGTTTGCATCTCAAGTATTCTTTCCAGTTCCCTGCCAACCCCTTGATCCTTTGATCTTCGGGATTCCATGTTCATGACGTTTTTTGTTGATTCCCCACGCGCAGTGGCGCCACGGGACGCGTCTGGAGCTCTCTGGGGCCTTCAGAAGAAAGTCAAGAGAGTAAACAGAACTAAAGTGGCCCCACAGAAGCACAGCACCCTTGACTGTGTGACATCTCGGGGTGACCCTGTCGTCAGAGGCGTTTGTTACAGTACGTTTTCTTTTTCCCACCACAGTCAAGATAATGCATCGAGATTGAGCTTGCGGCTTTTTTTCTCATGCAGGTACGTTTTTGATAAAGTGTGTTTCAACGTTGAGCGGGAATTAAATCGGTAAAGACGATGCATAACCCATTCTAGGCCACATCCCCAACAATCGAACCGCGATCTACGGAGTAAGTGCTGACCATTGGCTTTGTGCTTCTCCGCTCTATCACTCCCTTTTCGACACCCTGGGCTATCTGCGACGGGAATTGCTGACTTCGCACCCTGACAACAAAGCTACCCAAGTTTACTATAGTAATGTCGTACAATCGAACAAGTCTACTGAAACACCGACGGGTATTTTGTGATAAAAAAGTTTGCTGATGTCTCGACCCCAACAGGTGGTAATCAGTTGCTGCAAGATGCAATCAGTGGCAGCCAAGCAGCCCAGGGACCCATGGCGGTGGCTTGTGCTTAATTTGGGGTAGTGCGGAGAATACGATGGTAAAGGCTTGCAGATCTGTGACGACATTTTTGTTTTTTGCGACGGAGAAACAGTTTCTCTTGACACTTGAATCCATATTTGCAATTCGACCCAACAACGCAGTATATACAAACAATAAGCTATCACATATGAACAAATGCTGTGATGGTGTGTAATCCTCCGACAAGAATTATATACCGGCCTTGAAATGCTGCCCCGGTAAATGACACAAATAGACACTACTTTCCAGCCAGTTGGAACCAGGCCCCATTGGGCCCTGGCTCTGCCCCGGTGGACTCCCCTCTCGGCCGACCACAGGCCCCGATCGCTTAAGCGCCGTTGTAGGCAAGGGCGTTGACGGTGCCGCTGGGCAGGCCGGTGATGACACCGCGGTTGGCGTTGGTGGCGATGTAGGAGCAGAGAGCGGCGGGGGTCTGGGGTCCACGGAGGGCCAAGAGGTAGGCGCCGAGACCGGCAATGTGGGGGCTGGCCATGGAGGTACCGTCGATGGTGCGCTGCAGGGGGGGAGAGAGGGGATGTTAGATTTGATGGTTTTACTCTTTTTGCTTTTTTTTTTGCTTCTTCTTTTTCTTTTTGCAATCAAACAGATACCACATGCAAAACTTACCGAGGCAGTGGTGCCGCCAATCCAGGCAGACAGGATACCGGAGCCGGGGGCAAAGACGTCGACGAGGGCGCCGTAGTTGGAGTAGGAGGCCTTGGCGTCGGTGCTGGTGGTGGCGCCGACGGTGCAGGCGGAGGGCTCGCTGGCGGGCGAGAAGCTGGCGGCGTTGGCGTTGGAGTTGCCGGCGGCGACGGCCAGGAAGTGGCCGGCCGAGGTGATGGCGCGGGCGGCGTTGTTGACGGCGGTGCTGGTGCTGCCGCCGAGCGACATGTTGACGACGACGCCGTTGGGGCACGAGCGGGTGCGGGCGTCGGTCACGACAAAGTTCATGCCGCTGATGACGCCAGAGTTGGTGCCCGAGCCCGAGGCGTTGAGCACCTTGACGCCCAGGAGCGTCGTGCGCTTGGCCACGCCGTACTTGGTGCCGCCGATGGTGCCGGCGACGTGCGTGCCGTGGCCGTTGCCGTCCGTGTTGGAGCTGTCGACAAAGTTGGCCACCTGGGAGGCGCGGCCGCCAAAGTCCTGCAGGAATAAAAAATTATGTGTCAGTAAATATGGTCTCTGCAGTCACTTTAACGCTTGTCGAGTTGTACGAGGAAATCCAATCCCCAGCCATGGTGGACCTACACTGTGGGCAGCGTACAGGCCAGTGTCGATAATGTACGAGCAGGTACCAACACCGGCGCTGTCGTCGTAGCGGTAGGTGGTTCCACCCCTGGCGGTGGATGAGATGCGGGCAAGACCCCAGGGAGCGCCCGTCTGCGTGACGATGGCGTTGATGGAGACCTCGGCGTCCTCCTCGATGAACTCGACCTATAATTTGGGTTGTTGTTTTTGTCAGCCTTTTTGCTGCTCAAATAATCACACAGGATCCCGCGCAAACGGCAGATCAACACCAACCTCAGGGGCGTCTTGCAGAGCCTGGAGCTCCTCGCTGCTCAGCTTGGCGGCGAAACCGTTGAACTCCTCCTGCTTCCACTCGGCGGTCTTCTCGACGGTCGACATGATGGCGCTCTGGATGCGGAACTCGTCGGCCGACTCATTCTTGAGGACGACGATGTAGGCACCCGGGATGGGAGTTCCGCTGCGGGCCTTGAGGAGCGGAGCGGCCGAGGCCAGGGTGAAGAGCGACAGGACGGCGAAGGAACGCATGATGGGCGAACTTGTCTTGAAGAGTGCAGAAAAAAAAAAGATTGATTTGTTGTGCAGAATTTTTTTGCAGACAAAGTAAATTGATGCAAAAGCAATGCTGAGGAATTGATTATCTGCAAGACTGAGGAGGAGTGGCTTGGAGGGCTGAGCTGGACTGGACTGGACTAGGAGTCTTGTGCCTGCTTGAACGAATATTAAAACCCGATCAAGACGGACGGGACGTCGTGGCCCTATTTATCATGATCCCAAGAGCCATCCTGAGATGCCCCAAGTTCAAAAAAAAAACATTTGATGCCGGCCACCCAGGCACGAGCACCTTTTGCTTCCTGGCATCTTTGATCACCTTCCCGAGAGGGATGCAGATCCGCTTCAGTTGCCCACGATATGCAAGCTGCTGGTTGCGTCCTTCCCGACAGGACATAGACCCATCGCATATGGGGAAGGAAGATGGAGGAGTGCCCAGGGGGGTGGTTCCTCAATGACAAGCGTCAGAAACGGCTGGGATATCGTGATGCCGTGGCGGATAGGTCCCACCCGAGGCGACTATTGGCTAGAGGTGCCGGACAAGGGGGGGGGGGGGGGGGGCTCAGATGCCCGAGGAACCCCTGGCTAGGCATGTCTTTGCTATCCTGTATATTGTACAGTTTGTTATTTTTGTCAATATCAGTCAACAGTATTGCCCCGCTTGAGTGCTGTTGCTGCTGCTGCTACTGCTGTCAATCATGCCATCACAACACCATCTGTTGGTCGACCGTCTGCGGATCTCCAGGCGGCAAACTTCCAAGGCGGGCGAATGGCAGAAGCGGCTCGTCTCATGTCAGCTTTGGTCATGAATTCTTTTTACGGCGAACGCGCAGAAGCAAAATAAAAGTGCCCAGGACAGCTGACTGGATGGACAAAAGATGGTCGACCTCTCCCCCGAATCCGGGAAGGATGCCGTCGATCAGGGTTTCTGGCATTGATCCTCCTGCTGACGGCACGAGCCATTCAGTGCTCGGTAGCCGCCCCGCGTCGTGGGTGGGCAAAAAGCAGGCTCCGCAACCGCTTGCCTCACGAGAGCATCTTGGCAATAAAAGACGTCAAGGTGCCCGGGTGGTAGGTGTTTCTCCAGCTCGGTTGTGGTTTGTGTGGTCACACTACCATGTCCCACGGATCTGTGATGAAAGAAGAAGGTCCTTTGTCCATGTTTCCAAGGATTTACATCTGGTTACAGCGCAGGTGAGCGAAATGCCACGTCGGCGAAAAGAATAAAAGTAATAAAAAAAGGAAGCGAAACATAGAGAGAGGGTTTTTTGGGTAGAGGAAGGTCGGGAATAATGAGGTGGGGGCAGGACAGAAAACAACGGTCGTTAGCAGCGAGTCGATGCATGTCTTTGATCGATGGGCGGCTCTGGTTGGGTCCTACAGGGGTGGGCGTGGGATTGGAGGTAAATGAGTAGGTTGTACAAAATTACCTTGTGCCTGTGAAGGGTGTGGGAGCACAGAGGGATCCGGTGAGGGAAGTGGCTGTGGCGAACAGCAACTTCATGCAACTCCTCGGGTTGATAGTAGGCAAGTAGGAAGACCATGGCCAAGGGAGTCTGCATATCGACCAGGCAGCCATGAAATGTTCCACCAGCAAGATTAGATTCTTTTGTCATTGTCGACGAAAAAAAAACACCTCTACGGGCAGACTATAGCTTACGAAGAATTGCCTGAAAGTATGTTGCAAGCTACAGGTAAACTTCGGGCTGTTCGCCCCGTTCATCAAAAGAAAGCAGCTTCAGGATAGGCACGTGAGTGAGGGGAAAACATTGCTATCTACCAGTGCTACGTGGTAGGTACCTATCTATGCAAGATGTCTTGGCTTTTGTCTTGTACCGAAGCACTCTGTAACGTAGTTGGCAAGCTGCTCAACTGTTGTCACGCAATCAGTTTGCGTTTCTAGCAGTGGGTCATTAAGAGGCGCAGATATAGGTCGGGGCTTTTTCTTATCATGATGGGAATCTTGACTATGAAAGTCCTTGACGTGCAGAGTAATAACAAAGTCGCCGGTTAGGGCGGAACAAGTCACAAAACGCAACACAGCATGCAGCAGCCCCCTACGGTGGTTCAAGTCGACAAAATAAAGACAAAACAAAAAATAAATGCCTCTGGTCAACGCCTGCACATTTGCGTAATCCTACGTGAGCAGAGCAGTTAATGATTGGAGACTCGAATGGCAAGCAACGAGATGACTTTTTGCTTGGCATTGCAGTCAAAGTTGAGACGTCCTTCCCAATCCGGTATAGCACCACAATCACGCATGTCTCAAGTGTGCCCACCAACTCCTATGACGAGCCTCTGCTCTCGTGCTCAAAGAGGTGTCTTTTTTTCTTTTGGTCCTCTTTCCACTGCTAGTGGTGGGGTCAGCGTCCTGGGAATTGGGCAAGTTCACGACTGCAATCTACCGCAGTGTTTTGCATTGCCATTCGAACGATACTAGCAAGCGGTAAAATGAAAGCGGCCCCGCACGACGGCCCCGCAAATCCTACAAACTAGGGGCGCATCAGCATGTGCTGTCTTGGTCGGCTTGGTCGGGTCCCTCTGTGCCGTACTAGACTCGGACTAGCAGGCAACCCGGACCAGCAGGCATGGTTCATCTGTTATCTACCGGCCTTTGAGAGGAGAGTAGGGATCAACAACTCCCGTCCGCAGGGATTGTAAGCCTTGCGATTTATTTCCCAGAATGCCCACCCAATCAGCCCCAATCTGAGCTCGGATGATAAAGATGCAGACAGGCACGACGGCGGGGTTCTCTTGGCGGATCGATCAGGAAAAACGACCGGAAAGCCAGCTACGGACGCTGCCGTCGGCTGTTTTTTTTATTATTTGCTATAACCTTTTGTTTTAGGTCAAGTTTAAGAGACAAAATGGAAAAGAGAGTTTAGTTTGGAGATTGGGTGCCATCATCAATCCCTCCCATGGTCCATGGCTTTGAGGATAAATACAAGACGACTGTCGATCGTCAACTATTCGGGGTAAATGGAGCAAACACCGCCCCTTGATCCTTATCTCGCCGGAATGTGATGAATTCGCACCAATCTCGAGGCGAGAAAAGACAGGTCGGTCCCTGCGTTGCGCACAGCACAACAAAGGAACGAATACCACCTCGGAATATCTTGGTATTTTGCGACTTCTAGAAGGTTTCTCCGACGACCAAGGAAAAGAAAGATTTAATAGATAAGCTACCTCTTGTTTTGCCTACCAAGGCCTCTGCTACCTCCTCACTGCAAATGCAACATGCAATGCAACGGCTTTTTGCACCCATCACGAGGCTTGCCTCTTTCTTTGCGGCAAGTAGCTCGTCCCCCTTTTGATATGCAGGGAAGGTCTCTGGGCGGCGTTGATGGTTTTGATTCGCGGGGAGCATGTTGGCTTCTTCCCTACGGCACCGCCCAGAACGACAAGCACTTTCCCTCCCCCTTGTCCCATTGTCCCCTTGTTTTTTTTGCCGCCCAAGGACAAGAAAAGACATGCAGCAAATATTGAAGCACGTGAGAAGAGCCAAGCAAATACGTGCCATGCCTCCTTCATTGCGCCTTTGTCGCAGAGCACCCTCGTATGCATCCTTTGAACCTGGGGTTTGCCGCCTAGATGCTGGAGCAAAATCCCGTGGAACCGCTGGCCGCCGGGCCCCTTTGATATCGCAACAGCTGCAGCATCTCACCCACCAGGATAGGAAGGTTAGTTTGTCGACGCCACGCCAGCCAAGGGCCAAGAGCACTAGACTAGACGTATATCCTGTAGACGAGAAAAAGAGTGACAGAAAAACAGGGTCGAGGACGTCAAATGCCGTGTGTTCCTAGACCCGCCCTGGCCGCCATCGGTCCATCACAATCAGGCCCCCCTTCTCCACACCCGATATCTCGGTGCCAAGGAGCGTTTGAATCGGACCTCAGTCCATCGCATCTTTGGTCACTGCACACCCTCGCATCACAGATAAACCCATGCGGGGTGTGCCTTAAGGGGAAGGTTGAGTGATGCTGACTTGGATGGAAGGACTTGGCGGGGGAGAGGGAGTTGCAGTTCGCAGTGTGACCTTCCCCTGGCGGCCATGGAGGTCTGCCGGTATCTCGTCTTAGGTCTGGGGTAAAGGCGTCGCCCGCAGTGGGAGTAGAGTTAGACCCGGGCTGGTAGTCATCGTGATCCCTCTACGCTAGCGACCTTGGCTGCTTCCTCTCATCTCTCCCTGCATTCTCCCCCGAGTGCCAGGGCCGCCAGGCAGGTCTTTGAAATGCCGTATGAGAAGTGCTGCCCCGGGACCAGACGGCGCTCAGTACTTTCTCATCCTGATATACTTGTAGCCACAGACCACAAGTCTGGTTGTAAAACTTGTAATCATTCCTGCTTGTTCATCTTGAACACAATTCCCATTTCAAAACAACAACTTTGTGGCACAACAAATGACAATGACATTCCCTTCTCCCCGCAATCTCACCACGGCACCCCAACTTGGCCACAACCTCTACCAGCTCCTCGGCAAGACTCGAAGAGCCTAACCTTGACGAAAAATGCCCGTCATCACACCACACCGCGGAAGGGAGGGCTTCAGCTCGGGAGCAACCCGTCATGCAGTAGCAGCATGGACAAAAAAACACCCTTTTTCGTCCTCGATTGAATAAGCTTCCACGCTATTATCTGTAAGCTCCCCTCCCTCGTGATCCACCAAGTGAGAAAAAGTAGAGAAAAAAGGTCAAGGCAAGACTTGAAGTTGTCAGCTGCACAACGGCGACTCGCATGAGGATCGATAGTTCTAGACTTGGACCACTTGGTACCCAAAAAAGGACGGGCCGTGCCGCTTTTTAGGGTCGTTTCAGATTGACATATGCAAAAAAAAGACGCCAGGAACCTGGAAAAGACAAAAAATGCATCACAAGCCAAATAGCAGAGACACGCTGTTCCTGCGTCGGGTAGGGCTGGCTGCAGCGGGTAAATGGGGGACCCAAGCCACACGGCTGATCGTCGAGATGCCCAGCCTTTTTTTTAGAGTATATGGGCGAGATGGAGCGGAAGCAGGGTTTCCGGTGGAATGCTTGACTCTTCCGTCTGATTTGCTGACAAACTAGAACAACTGTGTTTTTACGAGTAGGTTTATAGTGGCACCCCTCGAATGAGGTTTGAATTCGTGAAATCAACATGTTGGCAAACTAGAGATACGGCTTGTCAGAAAATGGACCCCCAAACCCCACTGAGAGACTGACTAACGTTGGGCTCCACATCTCCGACCCCCCTAAAGTCCGGCCCCCTTGAAAAATGTAACGACGAAATACCCCTTTTATAAACCGATTTAAATGTAAACCTATCAACGCACAATAATACAATCATTGTCAGGCTCTCCCGGTTCGCTAACCTCTTCTCCATCGTTCAAAGCTTCTAAACAGTCCCTATTATTTTCCTGTGCTTCATAAACGTTTTTTTTGCTGACCAAAAGCTCGTTGGGATCCGGAATCACCCTTTTCCTTTTGACCGGCCGTACCGCCTCCAATTTTGCTTTTAACAAACTGATTTTTTGCTGAGCTTCAGCCAATAAGATATCCTTGGTTTCGAAGCTTTTTTGGACTTTTGCAAACAAAAGCCGTGAAGTGGCGTTACTTTTTTCGGACCGGGAAATTTCCTGTAGTTGAAGTCGAATATCTCGGGTCGTTTTAGGGGTTTTCCAAATAAGTAAAGACTGGTCGTTAATTTTTTGGGTTGGGCTTTCCGGTGTTTTATCCCTTTGGAAGCCGTTATTTTTACCTTTTTCGACGTTGGCGTTGCTATTTTCTAACAAAAAAGGGTTTAAAAGTGGTTTTGCCAAGTTCACCGGCCATAACCCCGTCGTACGCCAACCAGATTGAATGGTTTTTGCTATAAATGCTTTTGATCTGGCTTTTCGATAGCAAAGTAGAAAGTTTCGTTTCCCAACAACCGTTGAACAGCAAAACTGGTTTACAAATCCCAGGTGACGTCGATAAGCTTCCTTTAACGGCCCAAAAACCGATAAATCCAACGGTTGAAGAACGTGTGACGAATGAGGGGGTAAATATAGGAGTTGAATATTGTTTTGCAAGCAAAGAAGCATAAATTCGTCCGTTATATGTGATCCATGGCCATCCAGAACTAATAACCGCTTTTCAGGGGTTAAAGGTTGGGTATACGGAATAAACACCTTTTTTAACCATTCGATACCTGTTTCATTATTTGTCCACCCGTTTTCGGTTGCATGAAATTGCCAGGTATCGAAAGGACTTAAATCAGCTGGAAACCATTGTTGCTGTACGTTTTTCCCCTTAAATATAACGAGGGGAGGTATAACAGCCCCCGTAGCTGATACACATTCGATTATGCTCGTCCAACCCCGCGTTCCAGGCTCTTTTCGCTGTAATGGCCGGATTTTATTACGCCCTAACACCAGGCCATTAGATCCTTTGCCTTCCATTATACCTGTTTCGTCCATATTCCAACGGTTGGCCGGTTTTATAGTATCGACAACGGGATTTTTCAAATAGGACCACCAAGATTTAATTACCTCGGTTGTAGCCCCATTAACCCGGGCATTTTCTATTCGCCGGGGTCTTTGGGTTTTCAAAATTGGATATCGGGCTATAAAACGGCTAACCCAATGTTTCCCAAGGCTTTTTCTTTCTCC
Source organism: Pyricularia oryzae 70-15 (assembly GCF_000002495.2). NCBI lineage: Eukaryota > Fungi > Ascomycota > Sordariomycetes > Magnaporthales > Pyriculariaceae > Pyricularia > Pyricularia oryzae. The sequence goes on from NC_017850.1 coordinate 2,312,079, forward strand.
GGCGGCCTGAAGAATTCGTTCCGCAAAATAGCGTAGTTCTTGATGCGTTGGCGGAAGGCCTAACGCGGCCTGCGCAAGTACCCAATCTGCCAAATAGGTTTCCTGCTCCTGTGAAAGCCTTTGACAAAATCTTTTCGCTTGTTGAATTGACTGGGCCCCCTTTAAACGATCGTGAAGGGTACTCCGAGGAATACCCCATTTTTGCGAGGTTTTGTGAACTGATTTGCCATTTCTTATGTCAGAAATGGCAGCAAGAAGCTGATTTTCAGTGTACTGTTTCATTGGAAGGTTTGGAGCAAGAATCTTCAAAAATCAAGTTCTAAAGTGAAAAATTCGTCTAGATATTTATAAAATAAAACAAAGGGTTGACGTGGCTGAGTAGATATTTTTAGGGGCCGGACTTTAGGGGGGTCGGAGATGTGGAGCTCAACGTTAAATACAGAAAGCGGTTTCGCCAAAGTAACGATAAAGAACTGATTCTTTTGTAGGCCAGAAAGCGTGTCAGCCACATTCTCTGAGAAAGAGCCCTGCAGGTCTCTTGCTCCTTTAGGCTTCTCGGCTGTCAATCACTGGCCTCTACCACCAGCAGAGGAATGTATATAGTCTGTGGGGCTTTGCAAAGCCCGAGGCGCTTTTCAGGCTTTTACGTTGTGTACATATGTGTTGGTCAACAGATATTGGTCAGTATCTACCAAGAGAGTGACCTTTACGTTCATTGAAAACAGTGAAAGTTGCGCAAGCCCAACAACCAAAGTCTACAGCACTTGAAGCTGACTCTTTGGTCATGAGTCTCTCATCCAAGTAGCCAGGGAAGAGGCACTGCGGTAATGTCTCATTATCTCTGAGCGCTAGGCAGCTTCCGTGTAGACGCAGTAGCTTATCAGGGCCCTGTCCCAGAGGACGCCCTCCAAGGCTGACAAGATGTCCTTGCAGATTTGTTTATCTCTGCGGACGGATTATATAATACTTCTGCAGGTGTCCGACAGCGCAGGTGGTGAAATTGGCTTACAGTGATTGGTAGACACGTCAGAAACCACATCAATGAACTGATCATTGCACCTTGCTGATGTGTCAGGCCCCGACGCTTATCAGAGCTTTTGTTGTAAAAGACTTTTCTCTGGCCTAGAAACTAGTATCAATAACAAACTTTATCAAAACTCTCAATCTGACTTGACAAGCTTATATCCCGGGCCGTGCGTCGCAGAGGTGTTGGACTGGCAGGGTTTACATTAGCATGCCCAGCTTGACGAAAGACGTCCAATGGAACTATCCGATAACAAGTGAATGTGAGCTGGATGCCAGCCACGACAAACCCAAGTGACTGAGAATTTTGTTCTGCATAATTCACTGATCTACATTGAGAGACGTAGCAAAGTTCTCAGGGTTTTGCGTTATTTAGGGTTGGGGATCCATAACTTTGTCGACGTTACTAACTGAGGCTGAACCCGTTTTATTCCGGAATTGTTATGCCAATTAATTAAACGTTGACGATCTAGGTATAAATATGTTTAAATAGTGCTGCCCAAGTCATGGTCTCTGGTAAATTCTGGTCGAGGGCTAACTTCTGTTTCCATTACTTTTTCTCCTTCCCTGACCAACCCCGCTGCCGTCCGATACTTGTATGACGTTGGAGTTATCGTCCAATTGACCGGAAACATCCAACCAAACATGGCCATTTTTAGAAAAAGAAGAAAACGCATGACCAAAAACGTGACCGATTCGCTCAGTCCAAACAGAGACGCTATTTCGAGAGCACCCGTCTCGCGTCCATGTTCCCGACTCGGTCTGCGTGCATAATAATTACCACGCAGTACATGTACTGCTATGTACCTAGGCTTTTCCCCCAGCAGAGTTTCGGGATTTCCGGCAGACGGTACCCGAACCTTGATCCCGACGCGACTCGGGCCCCTGTCACCGAGCTGCGGGGGTCGCCAGGTTGTGTATTCTTTTTCGTCGTCAGCTCCCCCAATAAAAAAGTCAAAATGGGCCTTGCCGGGTGAAAGTAAGAGCTCCATACTGACCGCTTCCTGAATGCAAGAGCAGACCTTGTCGCTGCCAAGTTGTGGATGGCAATCACTGCACTCAATCGGTCCATAATATGTGATGCTTTGTTGATCTGCCGTTTTTTTGTTTTGTATATTGTATATTTCGATGCGCTGGAGTATTTAAGTCGTCGGGGGTTTTTTCAGTCGTCGGGGTTGGATTGGCGGGAAAAAAGCTTGTTGCTTTTTGAAACCTGGCCAGGGCAAACTTAACGAGTAACGCGCTCGCGTTCAGGATTTGCTGGTCGGGATTCAAGCTAGTCGGATCCTGCTGGGCAAAGCCTTACGTAGTACTTGGTCCGTAGCAGGCGGCCACGATCGTGCAACCTGTTCTACTATGTACATACTATAGTAGTAACAAGTCTTGCCCCTCCCAATTCCGGGTTATGAGTGCGGGGATTCCTGTTTCCTGCCAACATGATTTCCAGCGGTGCTGCACTACTACGAAGAACTAGACTAGACCAGCACCTCGATGGACTCCTCACGAGACTCGTCGTTTTCCCCACACAAGGTCCAGCCATCTCAACTCGGTACTGCACACGTCCTATTGCAGAATTTCCCCGCATGCCAACCCCGGCTTTGTGGGGAAAATGGATCTGCCATCCCGTCATTGCTGGTGGTAACCCCCTCCAGAAAGCAGGATGGGTGGGCAGGGCAATCTTTTTTTTTCTTTTCTGACGATCGGCCTGAAAAAAAAAGGAGGTTGGGGTTTTATCCGATGGGTGATTAAATAATAAAACCCCAGTCGGCCTCGACTCGTCCAAAATGTTGTACCCACGATACTCTCATTCTTTTGTTTTTGTTTAGTTGGCATAGCGGTGGAAGTGCCTTTCCCCTCTCGGACAAGATGGACAGCAGCGAGGTTGGCAAGGCGTTGTCCAACACGCATCACGAAACTCATGATGCCCAGGTCAACAAGAACCGCCCCGTCAGCAGAGGGGCCGACACGGCTGCGCAGATGATTGGCGGTCGGCAGGTTGTGGTTACGGATGAAGATGTCGGTCGCAACAATGAATCCCGTGTCGGAAGGTGTCCAGAAAAGCAAGAAACGCAAGAAACGCAAGAAAAGCAACACTGACAAAAAAACCACTTTGTCGCCAACAGAATAAACGAATCCGCAGATTGACCGACAAGAGGATCCTGACCATCCTCGTGTGGATCTACTTCCTCCAGATCCTGGACAAGAGCGTGCTCGGCTACGGGGCCATCTTTGGCATGCGCGAGGACTGCAACCTGACGGGCGACCAGTACTCGCTGGTGTCGTCCATCTCGGCCATCGTGCAGCTGGCGTGGCAGCCGTTCTCGTCGTGGCTGATCGTCAAGGTGCCGCACCGGATCCTGATGCCGTCGCTCGTGTTTGGCTGGGGCGTGGCGCAGACCTTCATGGCGCTGTGCCACAACTACCAGGGCCTGATGGCCACGCGCGCGCTGCTGGGCCTGTTCGAGGCCGGCTGCCTGCCGCTCTTCTCCATCATCACCAGCCAGTGGTACCGCCGCGCCGAGCAGCCCATGCGCGTGGCCTGCTGGTACGGCACCAACGGGCTCTCGACCATGTTCGCGGCCGCCGTGTCGTACGGCCTGGGCCAGATCAGCGGCGACATCCACAGCTGGCAGATCCTCTTCATCTTTGTCGGGCTCATGACCGTCGTCTCGGCCCCCGTGTGCTACTGGTTCCTCGACAACGACATACCGTCCGCGCGCTTCCTCGACGACGAGGACAAGCTCAAGGCCATCGAGCGCCTGCGCGCCAACCAGACCGGCACCGGCAGCCGCGACTTTAAAATGTCCCACGTCTGGGAGGCGCTGCTGGAGCCCAAGACGTGGCTCTTCTTCGGGCTGGCCATGTGCGTCAACACGACGGCCGCCGTGACCAACACCTTTGGCCCCATTGTGGTCGCGGGCTTCGGCTTCGACAAGTACCGCGCGTCGCTGCTCAACATACCGTTTGGCGTGGTGCAGCTGCTCGTCATCTTTCCGTCGTCGTGGGCCGCGCACCGCTACCGGATCAAGTCGGCGTTCCTGGCCATCATCATGCTGCCCGTGCTGGCGGGGTCCATCATGCTGTACGTCCTGGACCGCAGCACCGTGGCGCCGCTGCTGACGGCCTACTACTTTCTGGCCTTTGTCTTTGGCGGCAACCCGCTCATCGTGTCGTGGATGATATCCAACACGGGCGGCACCACCAAGAAGTCGGTCATCATGTCGCTGTACAACGCCGGCAGCTCCGCCGGCAACATCATCGGCCCGCTGCTGTTCAACCAGGTCGACGCCCCTTATTACCACTCGGGCCTGACAAAGGTCATGGGCATCACCTGCGCCCTCGTGGCCGCCATCGGCCTGCAGGCCGCCAACCTCGTCTTCCTCAACAAGATGCAGGAGAAGAGGAGGGTCGCCAACGGCAAGCCGAGGAAGATCAAGGACCTGTCCATGCAGCACGACTACGCGCAAGCGGCCGAGACGGAGCAGGAGGAGGGCGAGGGTGGCGTCAGGCTCGGCGAGAATGCCTTTATGGACTTGACCGACAGGCAGAACGACGAGTTTGTGTATGTGTACTAGACTAGAACTAGAGCGATATTAAGGGTCGAGCATGATGACAATCTTGGGCGTTGCTGGTTTGAAGACATTATCACAGCCAATGTTATGAAAAAATGTATTGCTAGTTTGGATAAAATGGGCTATGCAAGCAAAAGGGGTTGATTTGTGATTTAAAAAAGAAAACATGATATCAAAAGATGGTATTCTGAACGTTTCGAGCAATAATCAGTGACAAAGGAGATGCGCTGTATGGCAGGTATACACGAGAAAAAGAAAACACAAGCAAAAGAAACAAAAGAAAAAGAAACACAAAGAAAAGTGGGCAATTATACAACAACGAAAACAACCACAACAACAGCAACCTCACAACATCACAACCTCACAGCCTCACAACCGCAAAACATCACCAGGCCTGCCAACCAACTCCTCCACACAGGCGGCAACCTCGGCCAGCACCTCGTCGGCCTGCTCCCTCCAGGCCTCAAACGTGACAATCTCCACGGTCAGCCTCCTGCCCCCATCCGCCACAAAGGCCTGGCACTTCCACTCGCGCAGCGGCTCCTGGTGCGGGTAGATGGTCTCGGTGGTGGCGCCGAGGCCGCGGAAGCCCAGGTCCTCGACGTGCTCGACGTCCTGGTGGACGACGGTGTCGAACCAGTCGACGGCCGGCCAGCCGGGGCAGCACAGGCGGGCAATCTCGGCGAGGGCCAGGCCCTCGTGCGCCGACGAGGCGGCGTGCTGCTCCTGCACGGCCTCGAGCAGGTCGGCGCCGGTGGTGACGCCGGGGGCGAACCGCGCGCGGAACGGCACGTACTGCCAGCAGGGGCCGACGACGCGCTCGGCCGCCGCGAACCCCGTGCCGCGGCCCGACACCACCTCGCCAAAGAGCACGTCGGCCAGCCCGCGCCGCCGCGCCAGGCACAGCGCCCAGGCCGCCGTCGGGATGGTCGCCACCGTGATGCCCGCCGCCGTGCCCGCCGCCCCCGAGATGTCCAGCGTCCGGTCCACGGCATAGTGCCGCCGGCCCGCCGCGGGCACCTGCGTCATGGCCCCGAGGTCCGGCCGCAGCACCGTCGGCGGCGCCGAGCCCGCCAGCAGTTCCCTCCAGTAGCCGACGCTGCGGGGGTTCGCGGTGCCGAGGGTGTGGTGGACGAAGCGCGAGAAGGGGATCGTCTCGGCGGCGGCCGCCTGCCCGGTGTACAGGGCCTCGAGCTGGCGGAGGATGAGCGGCAGGCAGATCTCGTCGTACTGCGCGTGCGAGATGCGCAGCACGAGGGCGCCGGGCGCGCTGGTCGCGCTGGTTTGCGCCCTGACGAGGTACCACTTGACAAAGGCGGCGCCCTCGGGGATGTCGCCCTCGATGTCCCGGTTGCAGAGCTGGTGGGTGAACTTTTGCACGTCGGTGCCTGGTGCCACGTCGTGGTGGTCAAACTCGGCAGCCATGTCGTCGAGCACGACGCCGTAGCAGACCTTGTTCTGCGCGGTGGCAAACACCGTGCGCAGGATCTCGTTGCGTTGCACCACCTCGCGACAGACCTGCTGCAGGCGGGCCACGTCGAGGCCGCGGTGGTCGTCAAAGTACATGGCTTCGTAGCGCATCGAGAAGCGGGGCGTCTGGGTGCTGCCGGTAACCGCAACGGTCTGCAGCGGACGGGTCGGGTAGGCGTCGGAAACCTTCCAAGGCTTGCTGAGCTTGGGCTTGATCTGCTGGTCGACGAACGTGTCGACGTCGCCAACGTCCTCGATAAGCGAAAAGGGAGTAGCAACAGGTTCATTTGTGCCGGAACCCTCTCCCTGCGCCTCGTTTGCCGTCATGCTGATATCCTCGGCCATCTCCGCCATGGCGGCAAGCGTCTTGGTCTTGAAGATTTGCGCCACCGAGATCTTGAAGCCGGCAGGCCGCGCTTCCGAGACAAGCTTCATGGCACCGATGGAGTCGCCACCCAGCTTGAAAAAGCTGTCGTCCGCACCGATGCCGTCAGCCTCGATATATAAAATCTGCGCCCAGAGGCTGCGCAAGCGCACCTCTTTGGCAGAAAGCTGCTCAGACCCCTTCTGAACCCTGGCTGACCTGTCCTCTACCGGCCGAGGCGGCAGGACCCTCTCGCCCTTGCGGCCCATGTGGACCAGCTTGCCTTGCTGGTCAAACTTGGCAAGCTGACCGGTGGCGTGCAGGTGGACGGCGCCCTCGCCATCGACCGCCGGGACCTGGATGTGCCACGCCGGAACGTCGATGGCAGGGAGGCTCAGGGCGCTGGGGCTGTCGACCACAATCTCGCCCACGGCGCCGCGCGGCACAAGAAGCTGGTTCGTGTCGGGATCCACCAGCCAGACCCTGTCCACCGTGGCGCCGACATCCACCGACCCAACAGCACCGCGACCGAGCAGGTCCAGCTCGGCCAGCGTCTCGACGGCGGCAGGGCTGCCCGCCGTCACGGACCGCACGACGTCCCCGACGCTGACGCGGTCGTCGACCAGGCCCTCGCACAGCAGCGCCGTGACGTCGCGGAGCATCTGCAGCACGCGCTGCATGGTGGGCACGTCGACGGCGCGCGAGTCGAAGCTGGCCATGACGTGGTAGCCGTCGGCGGCCAGGGCGCACACCAGCATGAGGGCGTAGGTGTTGAACTTGAGGGCCTCCCTGGCGGCCTCGGCGTCGTTGGCGGGCACGAGGCGGCTGGCCGGGTAGGCGGGGTCGAAGGGGTGGTCGGCGGCGGCGGGGTGCAGGACCAGGCCGGTGCGCAGCTCGCAGGCCTCCATGGCGTCGGGGCTGACGCGGCGGATGTGCTGCAGCCCCGTGTGCTCAAAGGGGATCTGGCGCACCGTCTGGTCCTGGATGCGCGCCAGGAACTCGGCCACGCGGCACTGCCGGTCCACGGCCACGCGGATCGGCACCGTGGTGATCATGGGGCCCTCGATGAGGTCGGCGCCCGCCACGGGGGCGTTGCGGCCCGTCAGCGTCTCGCCAAAGACCACGTCGTCGTGCCCGGCAAACGTGGCTGCCACGAGCGCCCAGGCCCCGCGCACAATGGTGGCCGTCGTGGTGGCCGAGCCGCTGCTCCTGGGCGGCGCGGGGACCGTCATCTCCAGCAGGGAGTCGGCCTGCGTCATGTAGCCCTCGTGCGGCAGGGCGGGGAACTGGACCGCCGTGGCTCCCTCCAGCTGCTGGCGCCAGTAGGCCTCGCAGGCGCCCTGGTCCACCTCGCTGAGGAACCGGATAAAGTGCTTGAACTCGGCCGGCCTCTCGGTGGCGAGGCCGTCGTAGGCCCGGTTGACCCGGTCAATGACGAGAGGCATCGCCCAGCCGTCGTACAGCGCGTGGTGCATGGTCAGGACAAAGTCGACCTGGTCCGCGCTTCGAACCAGGCCGTAGCGCACAAGAGGCTTGCCCAGGTCCATGGGCTCGTCTCGGTCCGCCTCGAGATACGCCTCGACTGTTGCGCCCGAGCGCCACTCGATCGGCCCCTGAACCACGACCTGCTGCAGGCCGTGACCAGGGACTTGGATGATGCGCGTCCTGAGAATGGCAGACTCCCTAGCCGCCGTCTCAAACGCACCTTGGAGCCTTCTCGCCTCGGTCATGTCTGCCAGTCGCAAAACTCGCTGAGCAACATACGAGTCTGGGAACTTGGCCGACAGAGCCATGAGGCCCTCCTGCAGAGGAGTGCAGGGGTAAACATCCTCAACCGCTGACTCCTTGACGTTGCAGTATTTACTCGCGGCTCGTCTCGCCTCCTCGGGCGTCCACGTCTTTTCAATCAGGGAAAAGGGAGCAATATTTTGCGGTTCAGAGCTGCCCAGGTCACCGTCGACAACAGCAACGGCAGCCATGTCCACGAGCGTGTGGTTGTCAAAGACCTGCGCGACGGTGAGAGCGATGCCCTCGCCCCGCGCGGCCGAGACGAGCTTCATGGCCCTCAGCGAATCGCCGCCGATGCCAAAGAAGCTGTCCCGCAGACCAATCTCGACGTCGGTGCCGAGGACCCTCGCCCAGAGCGACGCGAGGGACCGCTCCAGGTCGCTGAGGGGCCTCGCGGGCTTGGGCGCCAGCAGCCGCAGCTTTGCAATCTGCTCGCGCGTCATGGAGGCGCCCAGGGCCTTGAGCCGCTTGCGGTCGATCTTGGCCGAGGCCAGCACCGGCATGCTCTGCAGCGGGATGTAGGCGGCGGGGACCATGTAGCGCGGCAGCTCCTCGCCCAGCAGGCCGTCCATGTCGGCCACGATGGCGCCCAGCTCGGGGCTGAGCTTGACCACGTCGTCGAGGCCGACCTTGTCGTTTTTGACCTTTTTGGTCTTGGTCTTGGTGCCGTTGACCACGGGCTGCTGCTCGTCCACAAACACCACCAGCGTCGGCTCTGCGCCGCTCGGACGCACCACCTCGGCCGCGATCTTGACGCAGGGCGGCAGGTTCTTGCGCAGGTGGTACTCGATCTCGGACAGCTCGATGCGCTGCCCGCGCAGCTTGACCTGCTGGTCCTTGCGGCCGACAAACACAATGTAGCCGTTGGCGTCGTACTTGACCAGGTCGCCCGTCTTGTAGAGCAGGCCGCGGCGGCCCTTGGACCCGGTGTGGCCCTGGCGCAGCCAGATGGGGTCCCTGACAAAAACCTCGGCCGTCTTGTCGGGCTGGCCGAGGTAGCCGAGGCCGACGACGGGGCCCTCGATCAGCAGCTCGCCGACGGACCCGACGGGCATCAGCCGGTTGTGGTCGTCCGGGTGGACGATCCAGGTGACGGCGCCGGTGCCCTTGCCGATGGTGGTGTTGTCGGCGCACACCTCGTGGTTGATGGTGCAGCCCACGGTGCACTCGGACGGCCCGTAGGCGATGACCACCTTGGTCAGGCGACTCCAGGCGGCCGCGTCGCCGGCGCTGACCGCCTCGCCGCCGAGGCCCAGCACGTCCAGCGAGCGCATCACCGTCTCGGGGTCCTCCAGCACGCGCGCCACGCTCGGCGTCATGTGCGCCATGTTGGCGCCGCTGGCCAGGATCGCCGCCCCGAGGTTGTCGACCCGCCCCGCCTCGCTCGGCACGCACACCGTGCCCCCCTGCATCAGCGTGCACAGCATGCAGTCGATGCTGACGTCGAACGCGTAGCTGGCGAACTCGAACACGCGGCTCGTCTCGCCGTAGCCCACCGCCTCCGCCCGCGGGATCGCCCCCGACACGAAGTTGGCGTGGCTGCACACCACCCCCTTGGGCACCCCCGTGCTGCCCGACGTGAAGATGACGTACATGGCGCTGTCGGCCGGCACCACCGGGAGGAAGCCCGCCGACGCCCCCACTCCCCAGCCGGCGTGCTGCAGCGTCGTGTCGTCGGACGCGACGAGGACCACGGCGGGCTTTTGCTTTTGCTTTTGCTTTTGCTTTTTGTCTTGCCGGCTGCACTCCTCGTCCCCGTCCTGGGCAATGCGCCGTGCCAGGTCGGCCTGCAGCTTGGAGCAGACGACGGCCTTGGCGCCCGTCTGGGACGCGATGGTCTTGAGCCTCGCCTCTGGCTGCGCCGGGTCCGTCAAGACGAACGCCGCTCCAGACTTGAGGACGCCGAGCAGCGCCGGCGTGGTCCAGCGGGACTTTTCAAAGACGAGCATCACGATGTCGCCGACGCGCACGCCGGCCTGCGCGCGAAGCTGGCGGGCTATCGTGTTGCTCAGCGACTCGAGCTCGCGGTATGTAAACTCGCCGTCCCAGGCCTGCACTGCCACTTTGTCAGGGGTGCTGATGCTTCGCTCCGAGACGAGGTCGTGTATGCACCGCTCGACCGTCGGCGGCATCGAGGCGTTCCAGAACCAAATCTGGTTCAGGTCCTCGTTGGAGGGACCGATGAGGTCCCAGACCAGACGAGCCGAGCCGGGCTGGCCGTCCACGGATGTGCCTGGCTTGGACATGATGACTTGTGAGAGTATGGCTGTGAGGTATCTTGTGTAGGCCTGCAGTGCCCTGCCGGCCCACCAGCGTGTGATTTCCGAATTTGTCCATTCGAACGAGATGACCAGTTGTCCGGGCGACGTCTTGAGTTTGATACAAACATTATACTGTAGGCAGCGCAAGAGTCAAGTTAGCAAGCGTAAGCAAACGTAAACAAACGTAGAGGCATACATCAGCCAAGACAGCATCTGCTTCTGACAAGGGGTTGACTAGGTCTAGTTATAGAACCACTCACAGCAATCTGAGAAACCGCCCCCTTTCTACCATCCGACTGCGCCGCATCGGTAAAGTATACAGTACTGTTGGCCCCGACCCTCTCATCCGCTCTGCCGAGGGTGCCTTGGACGAGCCGCTCTGCCTCCGCGTGGGCCTCTTGAATGGTCGCACCGGGCGCGACCATGAACTTGGCCACTTGGGCCGTGAAGGTCTGGGCCCCGCCGTCGGACCGCGTGGTCGGCGAGTCGCGGTGCGACGTCCAATCCTCGACGTAGCGACCGAGCCTCAGCGCCTCGACGCCGTCCTCCTCGCCGGACCGGGCCACCAGGAGCCGCCACGCCAGCAGCGCCGCGCTCAGGGGTATGTCTGCCGGCTTGCAGTAGGTGAGGAACCCGTCGCGCGTCCTCGTGTACAGCGTCGTCGACGTCGCTGATGCGCCGGCGGAGCTGCTGCCGCTTGGTCGTGTCTGGAATCCGCGGGCTGCAGAGTCTGAACGTCCACTCCGGAGCGCTTCCGGGTCCTGTGGTGTGAGCTGCAGCATCTTTTGTGTAGGGTATTATGTGTTATGCGGCAGACTGGGGTCAATGTTCCAAAAATGTACAAGACTTGGTAGGCTGTCGTGTGGGAGCCCGGTATATAATGTGATGGTGGTGCAGCGATGGTGCAGCGATGATGCAGCTGTGCAGCTGTGCAGCTGTACATAAAAGGATAAAACTCGGTGGAGAGAGAAAAAGAAACAAAGACCAAGACAAGACAAGACAGGGACGGTGAGGACAATAAACACCACAGGGCAGATCAGATAAGATTACCAAATCCGCCGGGGGAACGGCACATATATACCCCTCGCATACATGTGACAGGCTCCGACGGGAAGGGGGCCCTGAAAAAAGTGCCGTACTGAAGGGGTGCCTCTAACCACGGACTGCCACAACCACGGACTGCCAAACAGACATCACTCTCGGCCTGGGCGTGAGCAGACAGACGCTAGTGGAGGATGGAGGTGGGCACTTGCCCGTACTCGGCCAGGACCGGAAGGTTGCAAATATCCAGTGCTACCAAGTCTGGATCATATGGGTCGAGTGGAGTGCATAGGCGAGGCACCTGTCACCGAGGCCGGCACCGGCGACGCCATGATCCAGGGTTCAAAAATATCCTCCTCTACTACACCATCTACGACGCAGGTTCGGTCACTCTTTGATCAGTGATCTGTTCAACAAGATTAGATCATGCACAGGTGCAAAGATCAAAAAAAAAGGGGGTTTGTCCTATACTTGGGTTATCGTGAAATTGGTAACTTTGATTGGACATGCTCGACATGCAACATTAAAGTGCAAAGATTCTACTATTCTAAGTAAGCTTGCATGAGATCGCTCGACCCCGTTCATGCCCTCAGGGTGGGTAAGGGTGTGGATAATCATGGTTAATCGTTGAATGACGAAAGAAATACCACGATCGGCAAGTGGGCGTGTACGAGACAAGCGCAAACGTCGTGCAAACATGCGCTGATCATCGACCGGGTGACTGGTAACATCCGGAACCGGTCTGCAGAGCTCTGGGGTTTGAGTTCTAGATAGCTCGACGCAAGTCAGTCGAGTTGGACTAGAACTAGGTCTAGTCCTAATAGTTCTCGTCCAAGTATTTCTTGTCCTTGTCCTTTTGCTGGACGTTGAAAGATGCGTCGTACGCGAGCCAGGAAATGTCAGGGTTTGGGAGGCAAATAGGACGACATCATTCTCATGCACGACAAAAAGGGAGGGTTGTATGGGGTGGGGTTTTCCTGTGGCGCACTCCCTCCCATTCCACACTCCCATCGACGTATTCAGGGCAGACCGGCAAGGGGACCACTGGGTAGAATCGGAAGAAAATTACGCTACTCCTCGACAGACGGAGTGCCGGGTTTAGCTCCGTTTCTGGCAGCCAGGAGGTGTGGGCTTTTTTTATCCGGCTTCGGTAGAAGCAGAAGCCTGCGTCTGCCAAGTTCGTCGTGGTGGTCCTCCCCCACCGGCGGCTCCAAAGCTGCCTTGTGATGCAATACCGGCATTTGTCCGTCCGACGTTGTACCGTATACGGTGGATTGAGAAAGAAAAAAAAATGGTGTGTTTGACGAGCGGCAGACTTTTGTGCAAAGTACAAAGTAATTAGTTGCTCAGCTTGGCGGTTGAAATGGGCAAAAGATAGCCAGAGTCTGACTCCGTCGCTAAAAGAGTCGCCAGATAAAAAGCACTAGAGCTGGTTGAGGGTTATTGCTTTCCCGCAAATGCCCGTGCCAGCCCAGTCACCGAGGTTGACATTAACATTAACATGAGGCACTTAAGAGCAACGAGCGCCCCGTCGTTCAAGTTTGGGTCCAGACCTGCAGCAAATCACGGCGTCGCATTGCGATTGGTGGCAAAACCCTGCATGTAACCCTAGTATGACCATGACCCAACCAACGCTCCATCAAAGTTATCAGATCCGCGCTGCGAGTGGATCCCACCGAGCAAAATTTTTTATCAGATCAAAAAAGACCGACGTCGCCCCATCGATACCCCTGCAAGCCCTGTTCGTCAAACCCCCTCCTTCACCAAGCAACCACCCAAACCCTCCACCCAAGCCATCCACCTTCCCACCTTGAACCAGAAAAAAGAGACTCGGCGCCTCGGCCAAATTGGAAATTCGCTCGCCATGATCAAGTCGCTCGCAATAATGGGGAGTTCACAACCGTACGGCCACATTAAACAACTCCCGAGAACGACACTGCTAGCATGAACGAGCAACGGGATGTTCCGGAAACACAGTCGAGTCAAGACCGGGCCAGCCTAGATGTATTCGAGAACGCGCAATGCTCCGTAAAATGGATAGCAAATTACCGGTCAAAGTCAGTCAAAGTGAGTCAAAGTCAATCAAGGTCCGTATAGCCTGCCCAAGGAGAAAAAGGAGAAAGAAAAAAAAAGGACTGCTACTCTACGCGTGGATCGACTTGTGGGCCGGCACTGAAATTGTCTCCATTCGCCTGCATCGGTGGCCCCCTTGGCGTTCTGCATCGGAGCATGGCATACATACCCGACGGTCGTCGCCGAGGAATTCCTTTTTCGACCTCCAAGACGGCCCTTTTGTCAACCGCGTCCGAGAGAGCTGTCGAGAACGCTGCCTGCTGCGTTGCGTCTCTGTAGACGTTTTGTCTGTTCACGGTTCGTCTCGTGTTTTTGTCTGTCGTTGCAATGTCAGCTGATAGGGAACCTCGTCGCAGCGATGCTGCTGCCGCTGCTGTCGTCGACGAGACGGGTGTGGTGGCTACCCCTCAGCCGACCGACGCCGAGCAAAAGGGCGACAAGCAGTCTTCGGTAGGTCAAGGCTTCAAAAGGCTGCAATCAGCTTTCCCATCCGTGCCTCGCCAAGCACCCATTTGATAGCTAATGCGCAATCCTACAGAGCTCGTCACAAATCTTGACCTTTCTCAGCCTCCTCTTCCGCACCAAGCCGACATGGGTCGACGTCGCGCTCGTGCTGGTGGGCACCGTCTCGGCGATCGCGGCCGGGACGCCGACGCCGCTCATCGGCATCGTGCTCGGAAACATGATGGACGAGCTCAACAGCGCCAGCTGCGCGGTCAAGGACAGCGGCGACCCGTTCGCCATCGAGCCGCGCATCAACGCGTCGGTCAAGCTCCTGGTCGCCATCGCGGCGGCGCAGTTCTGCCTCATCTACCTCTACGCCGTCTGCTGGCGGCTGCAGAGCGAGCGCCTGACGCACCGGCTCCGCGACGGCTACTTCCGCTCCGTCCTGGCGCACGAGCCCGCCTTCTTCGACGACCGCAGCGCCGGCCAGGTCTCGTCGCGGCTGAGCGCCGACTGCGCCGCCGTCCAGGCCGGCACCTCGGAGAAGGTCGGCACCGTCATCGGCCAGGTCTCCTTCTTTTGCACCTCGTTCATCGTCGCCTTTGTGCGCCTGCCCGTCCTGGCCGGCATCATGACCTGCGTCCTGCCCGCCTTTCTCGCCATGTCCTGGCTCACCGGCGGCCACCTGGTCAAGTTCTCCGGCCGCGTCATGGAGGCTTCGGCGTCCGCTGCGTCCATCGCCTCCGAGGCGCTCAACAACGTCGCCGTCGTGCAGGCCTTTGGGGCCGGCCCGAGGCTCGAGGCCAAGTTCGCTTCGCACATGGCTTCCTCGAGGACCGCCGGCATCAAGAAGGCGTTCGTGGCGTCGCTCCAGGCGGGCTCCATCTACTTTATCAGCTACTGCGCCAACTCGCTTGCCTACTGGCAGGGTAGCCGCATGATTGCCGATTCGCAACGGAATGGGGGAGACACCAGCGTCGGAAAGGTCTTTACCGTGGTTTTTTTGATAGTCGATGGTACGTCTTGACCTAAACGGGCCATTATCGATTGACATGTGCTGACCAAGTACTCCAGCTTGCATCGTTCTCGGCGGCATCGCCCCAATGCTGCCCCTTTTTGGTGGTGCCTCGTCCGCCTACCTTCGCCTCAAGGCAGACATGGAGCAGCCCAGCTCCATCGACGGCACCGACGACTCTGGCCATCGTCTACCGCACGATACGCCAGGTGCCATAGAACTGCAAGGGGTGTCATTTTCATACCCTTCCAGACCGGAGCAGCTCGCCCTCAGCGACGTCAACCTTTACTTCCCTGCCGGCAAACACACCGCCCTTGTTGGTCTCTCCGGCAGTGGCAAGTCCACCGTGGCGGCGCTCGTCTCGCGCCTGTACGACCCCCTGAGCGGCACCGTCACATTCGACGGCGTCGATATCCGCCAGCTCAACGTCGGCAACCTCCGCAGCTTCATCAGCCTCGTGCAGCAGGAGGCGCCGCTGTTCGACCGATCCGTGCTCGAGAACATTGCCCTGGGGCTCGTCAACTCCCCCGCGCCCGCCCACGAAAAGTTCAAACCCATCCTCAACGGGCCCACCCTCGCCAACCTCGTCGCCAGCGGAGGCAAGGACGTCCTCGCCCTCGCGCGCAGCCAGGACCCCATCCTGGCCGAGCTGGTCGAGCTTGTATACGCGGCGGCGCAGCTGGCGGACGCCACCTTCATCGAGCGGTTCGACAACGGCTACGGCACGCAGGTCGGCGTGGGCGGCAAGCTGGTCAGCGGCGGGCAGCGGCAGCGCATCGCCCTGGCGCGGGCCCTCATCCGCGACCCCAGGGTCCTGGTCCTGGACGAGGCGACCGCGGCTCTGGATTCGGCCAGCGAGAAGCGCATCCAGGCCGCCATCGACCGCGTGGCTGCCGCCGGGGGACGGACCGTCATTTCCATCGCCCACCGGCTCTCGACCATCCGCAACGCCGACAACATCGTCGTCATGCGCGACGGCAGGGTCGTCGAGCAGGGCGCGTACGCCGACCTGGTCGCCTCTGGCGGCGCCTTTGCGGCCATGGTGAACCTCCAGGGCATCGGCTCGGGCGACGACCGCGACAGCGTCTTGTCTGCCGGCAGCACGTGCATCGACGCAAAGGGTGCCGAGGGGGTCGTGTCGGTAAATGAAAAAGATCAAGCAGTCAAGTCTGAGCGCTCTAGCGAACAGGCCGACAAGACACCGATCCCCGCAGGCTCAAACGACGAAAAGACCGAGGCCCCTGCGGACAAGGATCCCGAAAAGCCTGCGTCAGAGGTCGTCAGGGGGGTTGGCTGGCTTGTTCGGCCGAGCATCTGGTGGCTCATCATGGGCATCATTGGTGCCGTCATCGTGGGTTGCGCATTCAGCGCTTCTGGTCTCCTCGTCGGAAACACCCTTGCTCTTCTCAATCCCTGCGTCACCACCCCTGAAGGTGTTTTGAGGTTTGGACAGCTGTTTGGTGGCCTGATTTTCATGCTTGCCTTTGTCGAGCTGGTGGCAAACATCGGCAGCTGGCTTGGCTTCGGCGTCGTCTCGGAGAACATTCTCTACAAGACCAAGGTCCTGTCCCTGCGGGCGTTGATGAGCCAGACGGTGGAGTGGCACCAGTCCGAGGGACGCACGCCCGCGTCGCTGCTCTCCATCATCACCAAAGACGGCGCCGCCCTGCAGGGGTTCAGCGGCTCCATCGTGGGCACCCTGCTGTCGATCCTGGTCAACTTTCTGTTCGCCATCATTCTGTCCCACGTTCTGGCCTGGAAGCTTGCGCTGGTCTGCCTCGTGGTGGTGCCGATCCTCCTGACCGCGGGCATCATGCAGTTCCGCGCATTCGCGCGCTTCGACGAGAAGCACGAAAAGGCCTACGCCAGCGCCATCGGCATCACGGTCGAGGCGGTCAACTCGATGAAGACGGTGGCCAGCCTGTCGCTGGAGAAGGAGCTGATTGGGACGTATCGCCGCACGCTCAAGGGCCCGCGGACGGACATGCTCAAGGCCAGCCTGCACACCAACGTCTGGCTCTCGGTCGCCAGCAGCACCGGCTTCTTCGTCAACGGCCTGGTCTACTGGTGGGGGTCCCAGCTCATCATGAGGGGCGAGAACACCCAGAGCCAGTTCTTCACCGTCAACATCGCCCTCCTGGTGAGCGCGAACCTCTGGGGCCACACCTTTGCCCTGGCCCCCGAGATCTCGCGCGCCAGGTCCTCCGCCTCGAGGATCCTCGGCCTGATCGACCTGACTCCCGATCGCGACCTTCCCCTCCCCGACAAGGGCAGAGCCGGCGAGAAGGAGAAGCAAAAGGACGTCGAGGCGTCCGCCGAGCCCAAGCCCCCACCGCCGGCGACGCTGCTGTCGTCCGACGGCGAGAACCGCGGCGTGGCCATCACCTTCCGCGACGTGTCGTTTGCCTACCCGACGCGGCCCAACGTGCCCATCCTCAACGGCGCCAGCTTCACCGTGGCGCCGGGCCAGTTCGTGGGGCTGGTGGGCCCGTCGGGCGCAGGCAAGTCCACGATCCTCGCGCTGATGCAGCGCCTGTACGCGCCGAGCGCGGGCAGCATCGCGGTGGACGGCGTGGACGTGAGCAGCGCGGCGGGGCGGGCGGCGTTTCCTTGCGACGAGGTGGCGGTGGTGCCGCAGGACAGCGCGCTGTTCGACGGCACGGTGCGCTTCAACGTGGGGCTGGGGGCGCGGCCGGGCCGCGAGGCCACCGACGCCGAGATCGAGGAGGCCTGCCGCCTGGCCAACCTGCACGACACCATCGTCGGGACGCTGCCCCGCGGCTACGACACCGAGTGCGGGCCCAACGGCAGCCGGCTGAGCGGCGGCCAGCGCCAGCGGCTGGCCATCGCGCGCGCCCTCGTCCGCAGGCCCAGGCTGCTGCTGCTGGACGAGAGCACGTCCGCCCTCGACGCCGAGAGCGAGGCCGCCCTGCAGGAGGGGCTCGAGAGGGTCGCCCGCGGCATCACCGTCGTCGCCATCACCCACCGCCTGCACACGGTGCAAAAGGCCAATGTCATACTGGTGGTTGAGGGCGGCAGGGTCGTCGAGAGGGGTACGCACCGCGAGCTCATGGAGAGGAGCGAGAGCTACCGCGTCAATGCCATGCAGCAGATGCTGCAGTGAGCTGTTGGGGGTAGAGTTTGTGCTGTCAGCTTCGAAGCTTTTTGTAGATTGAGAATGCAAAGTCTTTTATTTTTTCTTTTGTCTTTGGGGGATACCATAGAGGTCTATAGATCAGCGAGCATTGGGTGTTAAAATAGTCATCAAAGCAGAATTATAATTATCCCTTGATTTTTCTCACTTGCTGTACCTCGCGGGCGCAAAATATGATGGCCGATGATTGATGGGCAGGTTTTTGGCCCTTGGGCAAAGTGATCAGCCTTTAAATATCCTTACCATCCTTACCATATCCAACAGTACTGCCTTGAGTAGTGCTTTTCTTTATCACTTGGACGAGTTGGAAAGGCAACCAAAATCAGTGCCTACGTAAGCTGGAGGCTGCAATGTATCCTAGCATTCTCTCGTTCCTTCTTTGTTAGTCTGTTTCTGTAGACCAAATCGGACCTCAAGCCCTTTGACGAGCCTCAATGACGATTAGGTCGTTTGCGCTTTGCTTCAGGGGCTCCGGAGATGGTATCTATGCAGTCCGCCCTTTTTGTCATATTATAGCCAGCAATGCATCGACTGCTCGTTACATCACAATGCGAAAGGAAGGGTCCTCGCGCTGGACCGTAGTAAGCACATTTCTATTGTGAATTTGGTCATTAAACTCATTAATGCACACAGTTTGGCTTTGGCTGGCTTCTCATACGCTTTTCGATGTAGTGGCACCTCATTATCTCACTGCTGCAAGTGGGGCGTTTTTTATTCAAGAAAGTGCGGCAGTTGTAAGTTGTTGGTTCATCACTGCCCAAGGCATGTGCCCTCTATATCTTGTACACAAACTTCTGGCAAGAGAACACTAGAGATTCATCATTTGATCTTGGCACCGACTTTTGCAGTGTATGAAGCGCAAATAACCTGCCCATTAAAGATATTCGCCTATCGACCTATCCATATTATTCATCTGCAACTCAATAATTGCAGCACATCTGACCAATTGATGACATCCAGCCTCCCCACCTCCTCGGCATCCTAATCTTGATGCACTGTGACCCAAGTCACTGCCCCCCTAAGAGCGGTAGACGACCAGGTTCACGGGCATGCAGGGGCGCTCAGGGTCCTCGGCTACAGCCACGAATTTTTAAATATTAGTCGGTATACTTTGACTCTCAAAAACGGCAGGGAAAAGACATACTGGGGTTTCCGGCCGGCGACCACCGGAACTCGTGCCTCTCGCCCGAGGCGGAGCGCACGCAAATGTGGCCGCCCGGTGCCTCGCCCTCGAGGGCGCGGGCCACGAAAGCGAGCTCGGTCTGGAGCTCGTCGGTGTCGGGGTTGCAGCTGTAAATGGGGTGGAAGATGGCACGCGGGTCTCCGCGCTCCGTCATGAACAGCTTGGTGGTGTTGTCCGTCTCGGTGTACTATGTCATTTGGTTAGTTGTGTCAGTCAATGCTTTGCTACTCTTGTTTGTCTGCTGTTTTTTTTTGTTGCTGTCGAGCGGCAGGACTGACCTCGCCGTTGATGACGGCACGGATGGTCGGGACGACGGTGGCCATGGTGATGACGCCGTCGACCAGAGTCAGCTCATCGGTGGAGTTGCCGGCGGGCGAGAGGAAGGGGTGCTGGTCGCCGCCGCCAGACGACCAGATGTTGTAGAGACGGTTGTGGATCTCGGGGAAGGCGGGGTTCTGGACCTGGATGGCGAACTCCTCGGCGATGCTGTTGGGAAGCTCTTCAGTCGGGATCTCGCAGCCCGTGACCATGGACGCGGCCGCGGCAAGCATGAGCAAAAAGGAGGCCATGATGATAGCTTATTGGGTAAGATGAAGCGAGAGACTGTTGAGGAGTGTGTGATCCAGATGATGCTGCTGCTGGTTGAACAAGAAGATTAAGAACAGAGCATATTGGTTGGATATCTTGGGTATATATAGTCCGTCGTCGACATGGCGGCTATATTCAGTATATCCCGCGCGTGTATTATTCTACGCCTTGTTTCTATTTACAGAACCACACCTCCTGCGAACCCCTCAAATCCCAAAGAATCCTACATGGAACCGGACCCAGCAGAAAAGCCTACCTTCCATACATGCCAAGGACTTCAATACGGCCTCAGCTGCATGCATCCAACACCGACACCGAGCGAACCTCGAGTGGAACCATTATACTCCCCCTCATGGCCCATTCCACGAATCACCCCCGGCCGAGCCCTGAAAATATGGGTCGGGATCGGCGGCTGTTCGGACCCCAACTCTACCTCCTCGACCTCCAAAACCCCTCGAAAGGCCTTTAGTGGATGCTGCCAATTTTCTGCACGGTTCGGAGATTGATATTGTTTTGGCGACGGCTATATTGAACTTTGCCCCCTTTGACCCCTGCACATCCCAAGGGCCGGTCCGGTGCCTAGACTTTCAGACACGAACGCCTCCACCGTCAAGCCTTGTTCTTTTCTTCAGCTACTGGAAATGGTTTGTATTTTGACCGTGGGAATGAGGTGTTTATTCTCGGCCCAGTGCAGGTCTGCCTAGGTCTCCACGTGTGTTGAGCCTTAGTGTCAGAACAGCAGTCTTGGGTTTGCCCCATTCAGAACCGAGATGCGGTGGAATTAGGTAGCTTTCCTTGGCATCTCTGCAGTTCCCAGATCTACACTGTCGGCCTGTCGTATCCGAGCTCCACGAGAGGAAATATCATTTTTGAAGCTCTATTTCTTTGTCCTTCTCGAGGTAAAAATAGAATCGCCACACAGATATAGTCCTCCATCAGTCATGTCAGTCACCGCGGCCCGAAAACTGCATCCCATGGATCCAGAATGCGGGCCAGCGAGATGACCCCTGTTCACGACAGGCAGGTTCTCGCTTTCATTGTAGAAAAAAAAAGTATCTTTTTCTTAATCCTTGACAGCAGACAAAAGGTTTTCTAGGTGTCCAATACACCAAGGAAGAAGTTGCCTGATTTACACAGTTTCCAGGTGTACTTTTCGGAAAGGTGGAGGACTGTTTGCAGAGATTCCGTGAAGCGCGATGAAAGCCATTGGCTTTTTAGGCGCGAAAACTGCACTCACAGCGTAACACACTCAGAACGTAACAGGCATCAGCAACATGGGTAGCTTGCAAACCATCACCAGAGATAAAATCATACACTGGCTTGGCTGAGAAGGGCACAAGAATAAAGGTTGAACTCTGATCAAGAAAAAGACGGCCCGAACTGTAAGCGCGACTAGCTTGACCCTCCCCGGCTAGCCATCCGCTAGTAGGGGCATCCACTACGGTCCGCCGGGTAGAGGACGCCATCCCCCACAGATCGTGACCAATTGTAGCTGTGCCGTCCCCTGAACCCAGCAGAACAGTGGAGTTGGAGCTTCACACTTGACCATTTTTCAACCACAATCGTCTTGGCATCCCCCTCACTCTCTTCAGCACTTTAACCTTTGTCAGTTGTTTGCGACAATTTCTCCGTCTCTTGAAAATTTAATTGCAGAAAAATGCACGACGGGCATAGCACACGCAGTCAGCTGCTGTTTGGAGCTATCGATCTGGAAAGAACGAGAGAGAGAGAGAGAGAGAAAAAAGATCGACCATGGCCAACCTAGGTAGGCAGGTCGCCAGTCGCCACGCCGATGATGACCCCATCGCTCCAATCTCACCCGCGTCCAAAATGCCTCGGCGCCATGGCCGGTATACACTTTGTCCATGGTCGCGGCTGGTGATGTTGACGCATTCAGCCCACGCGCATCGGCCATCTCATGACCGGGCAGCGCCGGTCCTTGCAGGTGAATATATTCTTTACTCGTGTGTATGCCGTTGGACCACCTTGGCGCCGGAAAAAACAAGTATTGGTTGGAAGGAACAGCCGCCTTGTGTCTCGACGCAGGACTGTCATGGGGCGAAAGAAACAGAGAGCCCGTCAAGGACGACTCTTGCCTACTCTTGCTTCCCAATGATCGAGTTCTACCGGAGAACCCCAGAGGGAATCCCACCGCTTGTACATGCTGCAAGACCAGGAGAGAAAATCAGGTAAAGCACTCATATAGACACAAATGGCTAAAACAAACTCATCGACGGTGGTGCCCGATGCTATATGTGGCCGGCTTTACGGTTGTGGGATTCTCATCCTGCTCCAGCGGCTAGTTGGCGCCGGATTAATGACTATCTGCACAAGAGGAAATCCTGCTTAATGTATATCTGTGATGAGCCCGCCGAAGTGGTAGTCCAGGGTAGTGTAAAGAGCAGCCACTTACACTTGCAATCTAGTAATGCACAGATTCCCACACGGCGATTCCCATGAGTGTTGTATGAACATGTCGTCTGCAAGGACATTGTCCCTTCTCATTCTCGCCATTGCCCCCTCCAGAGACGTATTACATCACCGTCACTAACCACCGCCTGCCCATCTCCCAGGCCACAACCTCCGGAGATGATGGATCAAACCACTGACGAGGGCCATAAAAAAAAAAAAAAAAAAAAAACTTTCGAGCTACGTCAGGCCGCGCGGCCGCCAAGGCGTCCATCCTCTCAGCCGGAGATGTATTTCCATCACTTGCACCGGCTTGTCGATGCCGAACCAACTTTGATTGTTGAAAATGAAGCCCCGTCGATGATAGAGGCTCAAGAAGCTTCTTCCCCCGCACCATCCCGAGTCACGAGTCTGATGGGACGGCTTCCCGGGGCAGGCTCGTGCCGAAGCGCGGCCCGGGGTGTCAGAATCATCCCAAAAGAAACAGAGAAGAAAAAAAAAATCACAACTCGCCCTCCGTCTTTTGTTTGTCTCGATACTAGAACTAGACTAGTACTTCCGGGCAAAAGGGCACGCGAGCAACCGTGGCCATGTGCTCAGCAGCATGGATGTTCCTGAAAGACCCGCGCCGGCATGTGGGAAGTGCACGTGCAAGGCGCTCGTCTCATCTATATCCCGGGATTTTCGAGGGCGGTGTTCGTCGTCTATCTGTTATTCATGGCTCAGATCAGTTCGTAGGACCTTTGATGTTCGCCTAGGTTTAGTCTAGTATTCGCTGATGATAACAGTGGCTTGTAGGCGAATGCAACGCATGAAACGAGATGCCGTCATGCTAATAGGAATGAAACGCCAACGCCAGATGCCTAGTTTTCAGCAAGTATTAAGCTGTTTCCGTTTATCTGATTATTTTGTGACGACGTCAAGAGGACAACATGACGTGTTTTGTTCAGTGATTTTCCCCATCTTGACCCTTGTCTGGAATCTGCCGGTGGTCTCCCACTTGACCCAGGCTTGCTGTTATGTGATTCGCCCTGAAATTATTCATTATCTACGATATCCCTGATCTGCGACAGAAGCTTATGAGAATAGACCCCTCGTCTCAAGCTGAACCCGGCAGCTCTGGCCCAACAGCAGCTGAGTCGCGGTCTGCTCCGCCCACTTTTGACAGCAGGTAATCTCTCCCACTCAGCCTGACACCGCCGATCACATACACATGTTCTTTTCACAGCTCCCCGTGCATCCTTGTCCCATGCGCCGTCCAGGACGCAGCTTTGCCCGACCCAGCGGCCCGCCCCTGAAACCCGCCGTTGCGGACCTGCTGCTGCTCCTGCTCCGAGCCCCACGGCTTGACCTTGCCGTTGATGATGTCGATCAGGAACTCGTCGATGGAGCGCGCAGAGATGCGCTCCGCTCGGAGGTACGGGAAGACGTCCCCGTTGGCCGGGTTCATGACCGAGACGCCCGTGCCCTCGCCGAGACCGAGGTTGGGCCCAAAGTCTGGGTACTCTTCCGCGTTGATCGTGGTGAAGACCAGGTAGTCGGTGTACTTCTTGGCCAGTTGCCTCATGGTCTCGACGTAGAGCTCGCGGTCTTCGTCTGTGGCGAAGACGTAGTTGACAATACTCTTGCCCGACTGTTTTGTTGGTTGATCGCATTCACCGTCAGCGTTTCCATGATCCAAATGTCTCCATACGCCCTTCAGCCTCGGCTCCTCAAACGTACCTGCATGAGGTGTAGCTCGTTGCGCCTGTTCATCTCGTGGATGCTTGGCATGGCGCAAATCTCGATGAAGCTCTCCAGCGAGCCGACGCCGTCAAAGTCTGCATGCACGCGCTGATCCCCCTCGCGGTTGTTGTAGCAGGCCACGGTTGACCGCAGTCCCGGCTCGGGCGGCGGGCCCATGGCAAACGAGTATCGATCCCGAAGCCCAGAGGCCTGCGCGAGGAAGCGGCGCTCGAGGGATTCGTCGCCCTTCTCGAGGTATGCGACGAAAACGACGTCGTCGACCCCTACGAAAGAAGTCATGTTTTTGTCGGTGAGAGTCGAGATCGTCGGGCGGAGGGCTCGGCGGAGGAATGGGACGATTCTGTTCCGCGCGTGGTAGGTCCTTGTGTTAGCTTTCCAAAGCTCTGGCCGGCCTTGTATCCTTTGCAGGTGATATTGACACTCACTCTGATGCCGTCCTCGGCCCTCTAAACCTATCCATCCTACCATCTTGGTGGTATAGCCGGATTGCTGGGTACGACACAACGTCGAGCTCGTCGCAAATCTTCCTCTTTGCGCCGCAGTCAAAGCTGACCACGTTGTTGTCACGTTCTGTCGTTTGTATTTTGATCCATTGCGGCTCTAGCGATTTGCTCGCATCGCTGTCGGCGGGCGATATCTGTCAGCTGTCGACTCAATTGGCATTTTGCAAAATGCAATTTTCCACTCCAAATAAACAACAACTGGGTCTCGTGGGTGTCCATGGGGTTCGGTCGCAGCTTACTGGGTTGACTATTCCACGCGCGGCGAAAGATGGAGAAGTTAGTTTTGTGGTTCTGGGCCCAAAGTCTAGAATAGTTCTAGATCAATGTCGTGGAGCTTTGGTATCGATTTCCCAACTTACGTCAACAACTGTTTGTTTGGTTGACGATAATGTTAGTATAGCTTCCCCACGGAGGGCAGGGACTTTTTTTTGACAGAAAAACTGGCAACCTACAAGCTACCAGCGTGTAATCATTGGATCGCAGAGCTTTTCTCAAGCTCGCCTCGCTGGCGTGGGTCCAGCCAAAAACAACATCAGCTGCCAGAGCTAGGATAAGCTGTAATTCTGTCGTCAACCTCATCTTGTCGTCAATGTCATGGCAAACCACCTCGGAAAGAAAAAGACCAGCTTGAACTTTTTTTTTCTCTCTCTCTTATGTTTCCTCCCCTCCCGGAAATATATTCTAATCCCTACCTCCCGAGAAAAAAAAGCGATCAGGGCGTTTAACAAACGAGCCAAGACCTTGTCAGGGATCCCCCGAAACTCAAGACGCTTCCGCATGCTCCCGCGGGGTTGGACCATTCCAAGCGGCGTCAGGGGGTTCCCCACCCATTATCGCCAATGATCAGACGAATTGAACCAGGTCTGGGCCGTGCCTGTGGCTCTTGGCGGTACAATTAAGGCCTGTATGCGAGTTTCACACGCGACGGGGGGCTTGCTCTGGGCTCTCTGGGGTTACAGCTGCCATGGATAGCTACAGGAAAAACCTCTGGGCGTCTACCGAAGATCGTCCGGGATCGCTTCGTCCCAGCTGTTTGTGGTTGCCCTGCCGAGAATGTAAGTTTTTTTTTTTTGTCCGTTCCAATTTTTTTCTCCTGTTTTTTTCTTGTTGCCAGTACGAGTTAATACGCTTTATTCTGTTTAATAACCTCCTCTGCGAGAATCTTGCCATATATCATTGTAACTATAATATCAATCTACTTTTCACTATTCCGTACATGATCTCGCAAGTCATCAACATGGCCCCTTCAGTTCTATCCACAGTTTCGCTGCTGGCAGCATTCGCCTCAGCAGCCGTGGCTGGCGGCAACACTGATGTTGCGCAAAAGCCGCTGCTAAGCTATTTCGAATGCGAACATCCCGCCTACAAAATTCAGGTCGTGTCCAAGTCGCCGCTCGTGATATATATTCACAATTTCATCACACCCACCGAGCGCCAACATCTGCAAGACGTCACGTATGTAAACCCCCACCAACATATATGACACCTTACAATCCAAGCTATCTACCCCGTTTGCGGGTTCACCAATGCTGACGGTATCCCCCCATTCATCACTCAACAGCAAAAACACCTTTACCCACGCCGGCGTGACCGCAAACGACGGCCAGGACAACACGGTCAAGGAGAGCCAAGAGCGCAGCTCGCAGTCTACCAACGTGCCGCGCGACGCCGTGGTCCGGTGCATCGAGGACCGGGCGCTCGCCTTCCAGGGCCACGACGTCGCGCGCTCGCAGCTCGAGCCGCTGCAGCTGGTCAAGTACGGCCAGGGCCAGGGCCAGGGCCACCACTTCCACACGGACTGGTTCGCCGACGTGGCTCAGCACGCGACCGCCGCGCTGGGCGGGAACCGGCTGTCGTCCTTCTTCGCCTACGTCGACGTGTCCAACTCGACCGAGGGCAACGGCGACGAGACCATCGTCGGCGGCGGCACAAACTTCCCCATGCTGGACGCGCCCCGGGACGAGAGGTGGTGCGCCGTCCTGGACTGCGACGAGCCCTGGGCAAACGGCGTCACCTTTCGCCCCATCGCGGGCAACGCCGTCTACTGGGAGAACATGCTGCCGGCCGGTGCTGGCGGCGACCACCGGACTTTACATGCTGTTCTGCCGCTGATCAAGGGATCCAAGATTGGGATGAACATTTGGACGAGGCAAGGGTCGATGAGCGATGACGTTAGGGGGCCGGACATCTGATACGGTGAATCAGATGGTGGGCCGTTTGTGCCATGAATGAAACTGAACTTTGTTATGCCCAGAATAACACAGTAATTTGTCTCCACATGGCAATTTGGAATCGGTGATTATGCTCCTGTTCATCAGGTTGTGCTGACAAGTCGCTTGTGGGGCGGGAAAGCGGTGCAGACTATAGGCCCATCTGTGGGGGTCTTCACCAACAGCTCTGGTGGTCTAGTGGTATGATTCTCGCTTAGGGTTCTAAATCCTGAGCACACTTGCGAGAGGTCCCGCGTTCAATCCGCGGCCAGAGCCGATACACCTGTTCCGGTCCAACGATTGGAACCAACATATTTTGCATTTTTTGCACATCGTTTCTGATTTAATAATAGATTGCATCCAATACTTGCGCAGAGCAGTTCTTTTCTTTTTTTTGGTTGGGTTTTAGGTTAATGGCAAAGTTTTCCTAGATCTATCTAGACTAGTATAGATGGAACCAATGTACCTACACCAGGTTAATTTTTCTAGGAGACGAATGTCAACGGGCTCCGCGATGATTAATTACTGGTTTGGCCGCATTGAATATGGGTCGTCTTGTTCTGCAGAACACAGTCTTTACTTTCAAGCGAACGGGTACATCAAGCAAATCTGGTCCTATAAACACCTTCGGTTTGGAATCGTACATCCAGATTCTCATGCTCATCCATACAAAACCATTGAGAGACTCGATCAGTCTTGCCGGTACCAATATAAGCAGCGCCGCCTGGCAACAACAACTATACTCTACCGGAAAAAAAAAAAAAATATCACCATCACCAAGCTCCTTACCAGCATACAATGATATAATTGCATACTTTCCGGTATACTATCTAGTGTCGCGGAATACTACAATTGCTTTTTGACAAGTATTCGGCATAAGACGTTTCAACTAATGCATATAATCACGGCATATACAAGGTAAGCTTCTGGAGCAGCTTATCAAACAAATGCCAAAAATGGGTTGAAGTGTCCCGTAACCGTTTAATAATATACGAGCCTATAAATATAAGTCGTCTATTAAGACTAGTTCTAGAACTAGCATGATATTTGACAAACACTTTACGTACTGTATCGTACGTGGGCGAACTAAGAACTTGTGAAACCAAACAAATGGTAATTCTCGATTGAAACGTTCAGATCATGATACATTAGATGACACATGCCATAAAAAAAGCACAAAATATTTGCAAACAAACGCACGCCACAAAAACTCCAAAACCCGATCCCCCCCGCCCAAAACCTTATACCAAAAACGCCCTTCGCCCATTGATACCAAAACACCTACTAAGATCCCACTCCACCTGTGCACCCTCAATCTCGCCCCGCCGCGCCCAGACGCCCTCCATGATGCCCAGGGCCTCCCTGACGGCCCCAAACACCTCCAGCCCGCCGCCGATGCTCCCGACCAGCGCCCTGAACCGCGGCTCCTGCTCCCTGGCCGCGAGGCAACCCGCCACCGCCAGCGGCCAGCCCACCGTCTGCAGGCAAAACGGCCTGCTGGCGGAGAGGGTCGACAAGAAAGAAAGCGCCGTGTCGACGCTGGCCCGGATCGTCCCGGAGGCAGGCTGCCAGCCGTTGACGACGACGGCGAGGTAGGCGAGCGCCGCGTGCGCCCAGATCCCCGTCGTCAGGCCGTGCGTGTCCTCGTCGGGTGGGGCGTGGGAAGTCGGGCAGTCTGGTCGGATCGGCGGCGGCGTGTACGACGGGGCCATGGTGCTCGCAGGACCCTTGCCGTCTCGACCGCCTTGGCACCTCCCGCCCGCCGCCGCATCCATCTTCTCGAGCCCTAGGCGCAGCTTCCTCTCGATCACCCCGGCCCTGGTCACCAGCTCGACCATGTCCAGCCTCGCGTGCCTCCTCTCGGTCTTTTTCCACGCGTCCAGCCCCGCCGTCTCCCCGACGCACACGAGCACCCAGTTTGCCGCCCCGCTGACCACGCCGAGGTCGACGGGGGGCAGGTCCTCGGCCAAGGCGCGCGGGCACGCGTGCCCCATGACCAGCTCGACCGGGACCAGGGGCGAGACCGCGGAGAGATGCTCCGAGGGCGTCGCCAGCAGCGAGGCATGGTAGCCCGCAAGCCGAGGCGCCTGCTCGAGCGCCGTGCTGCTGACAATGTCAAAGTAGATGGCCGCGGCCGAGAAGAACTGCAGCGCGGCCTGATCCGAGCTCAACAGCCAAGCCTGCACCCTGCCCTCGCCGCCGTCCTCGAGATCGAGCGCGGCCAGGACCGACCGCCAGCAGACGATGGTGTCGCCGGCGGGGCCCCTGACGGACTGCGCGTTGAGCTGCAGCATCTGGTCGAGCAGCACGATGGCGCCGTCCAGGTGCAGGCTCCAGGATCCGGCGGCGTTGCCCACGGCCACCTCGAAGCAGAGGATCTGGATGATGGACGCCAGCGTCCTGCTCCCCTCCCTGAGTCGGCCCTTGACCCCGTGCTCGTTGATGTCTGCAATGTCCTCCATCAGGCTGCGCATGCTCAGCTCCTGCTGCGTCTGCATTTCAGTCCACGCGGCCGCCTGACACGTCCGTACGTGCCGTCCCTTTCCCCCTGGGTCGTCTGGTGGTGCTCCGCCGCCGTCGGTCAAATCGCCATCTCCGCCGTGCCCGTCGCCGAGTCCGTCCTGGTGGAACCACACTGCCATGAAGAACGAGACGAGGGTGAGCGACGCGTGCAGCAGCGCCTTGTTCCTCATCAAAAGGGTCAGCATCCAGCCGCGACCGCCCGAGAATATCGGTGGGCGGTAGAACGGGTAGAGGAACGGGAAGACGTAGTCGAGGTACGCCATGACCTGCGCAAGTTCCCTGTCGTTCGGGAGCACTGTGCCCACCGCCGTCGTCGCATCGTGATGATGGTCGCGCGAAGAGGCCGGCGAGACGGCAGTCGCAGAAGAGTTGGGGCTGTGCTCGGTCGCCCAGGAAGACGACGGCGTCGTGTCTGTCGCTGCATCAAACGAGTGCCCATCAATCGCGCCTGCCTGTTCCACGCTCGCAAACGCCCTGGCCGGTTCCCTGTCGCCATTTACTTGAGCAGCCTTGGCGGACAAGTGCACGCCGTGCAAGCCGTCTGCCATCTCTAGATCGATCATCGTTTCACCGTCCATGTCGCCGGCGACATGCCGCTTCTCGCGCCGCCATGTAGCCCGCCGCTTGACTTCGGCCTTGACCTGTTCGGCCCGGCCCCGCTGCAACTCGCCACCGTCCATCCATCGTGGCTTGGCGTCGCTGTACACACATTCAATCTCGAGAGACGCGCAGCTTACGCACGTCGGCTGGCCAAGATCACACTTCTTTTTGCGCAACCGACAAGTCCAGCAGCCGTCCGAATTGCGGTTAGTCTTTGATGAGGGGTTCATCATACAAAGAACATGTATATGAATTTTTCTGCCAAAATTCAAGCAGAAAGTGTTCGCTTCACGACAAGTTTCATCCTTGTCGCTTGACTGGCTGGTAGAGGTGGTGCAGCGGGCAGGCAAAAGATACAAACAAAACCATCGGCAGACGACCAAGTATTTGTCATCATCTGTCTGCGAGCATTCCGATTAGCGCAAACTGGCAACGGAACCCATGCAGAAAAAGGTCACAAAGGTTACAATGGAGGCTAAGGTCCGGGAGGCCTACCAGGTATTCTTTTTAGCACTGCAACCTCAGTGAGGTAGGTACACAGTAGAATTACCTTATTACGACCTGCAACCTTGGCAGGTGTCACAAGCAAGCATCTGCAAAACACCCGACAGCAATGTAACAAAAGGAATAATTCTGTATATCGCTCCATACCAGCCTTCGCCAAGGCCAAGGTCTATATAAAGGACCAAACACTTCTAGACCTGGGAAAATACCTCCGCCGCTTTGACACCTCCCCACCTTCCCCTTCACCATAAAAAAAAAAAAAAAAAAAAAAAACTAGCAATCGTCCTCTATTTACAACTACGAATTCTTTGGGATTAATTAGCAGGGATACATACTACCACATAGTGTGAAGTTGAATTTTTTTTCTATCGCCCGACGGCAGCCTGCCTCTCCAAGCTAGCCGAGCTCTTGTTTGACCTCAGGGTTCCACCAGTCGCCTTCTCCACTGCTGAAGTCATGGCAAGTCCCACAGGTGTCATGAAGCCACTGCCACTGCCGGTCGCCGGGGGAGCGGGCGTGGTGCTTCGTGTAGCGGGCGTTGACCTGTTGTGCGCCATGTGAGCCTTGACCAAGTGGCCGGCCGCCAGGGCACTGCAAAGTGACAGCTCTCCGGCCAAGACTGCGGCTGCGATAATGCGGGCAAGGCGACGGGCATTGTCGCCGGGTGTCGTTGGGTGAGACCCGCGCACGCCAAGGAGGTCAAGCATAGCGCTTTGAGGTTCGAGAATGGTACCTCCACCGAGCGTTCCAACCTCAATCGATGGCATCGAAACCGAGATTTGCAAGTTTCCGCGCAGGCTAATTACGAGTGAAGCTGTCAGCACGAACCCGTTGAACCTATGCTTCCCAAGACCACAAGATGAATGTTTACTTACTTTCGCATAATAGTGATGCAGTTGGCACTCTCGACAACTTGTGCCGGATCCTGACCAGTCGCCAAAAACACAGCCGCTACAATGTTGGCAGCGTGCGCATTGAAGCCACCCATGGCGCCAGCCATGGCGGAGCCAATCAAGTTCTTGGAAATGTTCATCTCGACCAACGAGTCGACGTCAATCTTCAGGACACTGCGGACAATGTCCCCTGGAATGATGGCCTCTGCGACAACACTCTTTCCACGACCCTCGATCCAGTTAATGGCGGCCGGCTTCTTGTCCGAGCAGTAGTTGCCACTGAGCGTCAGGATTTGCATGTCAGTGAAACCACCCTCGTCTGGAGCAGCCATGGCTCTCAGGGCCTCCTCGACACCCTTGGAAATCATGTTCATTCCCATGGCATCACCAGTAGTCGTCCTGAATCGAATGTACAGGTTGGTACCGGCAATCGCAGTCTTCATGGACTCGAGCCGGGCGAATCGTGATGTCGAGTTGAAGGCTTTGGTCATGAATGCCTGACCCACATCGCTGTCGAGCCAGTTCTTGGCCGCTCCAGCACGCTCAAGCGTCTCGAAACCAACGCAAGGGCCTCGCGTCATGCCGTCACCGGTCAACACGGTGACGGCACCACCTCCAGCGTTGATGGCCTTGCAACCACGGCTCGCACTTGCCACCAACACACCCTCTGTTGTGGCCATGGGGATGAAGTAGCTTTGACCATCAATGACAAGAGGACCAGCAACTCCGACCGGAAGAGGCATGAAGCCAATGACGTTCTCGCAGCAAGCACCCAGAACCTGCTCCCAGTTGTAGTTGCGGTAGGGAAGTTTAGACCTGTCCAAGAGACTGGTAATGGATGAGGTGGCCTTAGTTCGGGAGATGATGGTCCTTCGGATCTTGACAGCGCGGGTGCAGTCTTTCAAGCTCCGCTCGAGTGAGTAACCTGGAATCTTGCCCTTGAGCGAGTAAGCAACAATCTCTTCATCCGACAGTTCGTAAACACGCTTCTCCTTAAGAATTGTGTCAATCTCGGCAGCGGTGCGTGGGACAGCCGGAGGAAGAGGAGAGTTGTCAACCTGAGTCCGGCCTGAATCACTTTCTTCCTCGACTCCAGGACTCGGCTGTCTCCTCGGGGTGGGAGGCGCCGTCGGAGGCTGGTACTCGCCCAGGGGCAACATGGCCTGGTCAGTGTCGTTGAATTTCTGAGCATCGGCGAGTTCCCTCGGGTTGATTGGCTGGGTCGCGGCATTCGGGTCCTTAATCCCCATGAGGGCGGCATTAAAGAGATAGCCGTTGAGTGCAACGCTCATGGCAAGTGCAACAACGATCCACTTGGAGAGGACAGGGTCTTCCAGGCTCTTCAGAATACCACCAACCATACGACCGCCAACGCCGTAACCAAGATCTGCTTCGGGTGGCACGGCGGACTTGGGTGGAGGGAGAGCATAGTGCACCGAGGGGTACTCGAGCTCGTATTTGATCGGCGTAAGGATTGTAACGATTGTCTCCGTGTTCGTGCTCTTGGCCTCGCCTAGAATCTCGTCCAAACCGTTGGCTGCCACCTTGAAGGGGTCGACAGGAGGTGAGTTCAGGACACCACCCAGACCTCCGGCCCAGGTAGACAGGGAAGACAAGGAATGTGTGCTTCGGAACGGAATAGAACAAAGGTTGAGGAGGTTAATGATGATGAAGCCAGACACCATCATACCCTTGAACTTCGGGACGCTTGTGCTCTTAATCTGCTTTCCAAAAAGGGAGGTGTTGGAACCCTTGCCAGCGGGCCAATCGTTGCTGCTGGCGACGTTCTCTGCGACGCGGCGACTGAGGCCGTCGTCTTCAAGGGCTTTGCGCATCTCGACGTGACGCTTGATTCTGTTGATCTCTAGCTTGATGTACAGAATAGCAGTGTAGAAGGTAAAGAGCAGAATGCAGTCGAAGAACAGGATCCAAGCGGCCAAGAAGCAGAACTGTTGCAGTCCGCCCTGGACACCAGAAGCAGCACCGCAGACAAGGATAAGAATCTCGATGGCGTAGTCCTTGAGAATGCCATACGCCTTTTCCTTGATGGCCATCTGGATGGCATATTGAATAACGGACTGCGATCCATTGCCGCTGGCAGACTTTTGGCTCCCGGCGGACTTTGACTGCTTCACAGTATCAGCCCGACGGTGCTCAATGGCGTGAGATAGGACGGCGCGGGTAAGAACGATATTCTTCTCAAATCCAATGGTTACAACCAAAAATGGCAGACCCTCCGAGAGCAAGACAACGGTGATTGGCACGCCGAGCTTGGTTGTGACGATAAGGCCAAAGAGGAAGGAGAACACGGACGAAAACAGAGTGTTGGCAGCCAGCCAAAAGTTCGAGCCCATCCGGCGCATTGACAGAAAAAGTGAGACGAAAGTCAGGTGCATGGAAAGGTATCCGAGCACCATGATGATGATATCAAGAGTTTCAGCGTTCTTCAGAGTGTCGATGAACTCCATCCAGGCATTCTGGAACCATCGAATCACGCTGCTTCTAGTGTGGACTCGGGCAGCCTTCATTATCCACATCTTCTTCTCACGCCCATTTTCCGACTCCCGGGCGTCCTGGCCGGATGTTTCATTCGGAATCTCTTGAGCCGCAGCCAAAAACTCGGGCGCTTGATCGTAGGGCAGGGAGAAGGCGAGAGCCGAGTCCTGAGAGTAGGTCGTAAGAGAGTTGGACGTGGACGGAAGAGGAGTAATCGTCAGGTTGTCGGGAATCGGAACGGTATGTTGGAGGGGAGCGGTCTTCGGGGCATCGTCCAACGAATCGGGGAAGATGAAGGTCAACAGTGCGAGGTGCTTGGAGTTGGCAGCCGGCGGGTTACCGGACAGCTCGTGTGACTGCCATTTCCATTCCGTATCGGGAGCAGTCCACAAGGTTCTGCTGCCCTCTGTGAGAGAGGACCAATCGGCCTTTCTCACGCTCCAGTTCGCATCGAACAGGCTCTCCTCGAGTAACCCAATGTAGGTAGAGCTGGCGAGAAGGGCGACGATGGCTACCGTGTGAATCGGATGCGACGAGGTGATACCGGCGAGCTTCTGGAGAAACGGGGTGACTTTGCGGTTCAGCCACGACGGCGGCGGCGCCTTTTCGCCAGGTCGGCTGCCCCTAAACCTCGACGGGATGAGCGAGGATGCGATCATGTTGAAGATCTCTGGTGGGTGATTATGGTCGTCCGCTGACCATTGGTGGGGAAGAGTTTGACGACTGGAGGCATTCGAAGTGTTAGAATCCGCTGGAGTGCATGACGAGCTATATAACTGTTCTTGTATCTGTCCGAAAGAAACATGGCGGCGCGGGAATAAAAATCCTGGCATCTTATCTTTCCGCTAAAGTAGATGCAAGCTGCCCGCACGTTCAAATTTCCAGGAAAACAAAGAGTCCGATGCGACCTGAAAGACGGGACAAACAGTGGAGTGAGAGAAAACCCCGCAGGTAGTAAAGATTCCATACCTATTCAAAGGTTTTGCCCAGTACGGGTGAAGTCAAACAGCTCGGTCCTGCTGTGCCAGGCACCAAACGATATATCAACTGACTGCCTCCGTCGGCCTCGAGGCCACAAGGGTGTCGCCTCTCCTCTCGCACCCTACGGTGTGGCTGGCAACGGCGTGGACTGTGTTGAGCGCAAATGGATTGGGTTAGAATAAAAAGCCTGTTGGAGACCAGAGGATTCTCTGCGGCCGAAAGATCAGACGGAAGGCATAGATGGTTTTCCAGACCATGCTTGACTGGTGACTGCGCAAGTGGTTCGTACCTTTGCTGTTTGAGTCCTCGAGGTTGGACAAGGTGCTTTGTTCAACTGCGGAAGGGGATGCGAGGGAAATGAGGCGATTGGGCGCGACCGTAGGAAAACAAAGACTTGAACAAACAGGCTCGCCAACTGTGGGACCTACTGATAGAATCCTGACAGCGCTGGGAATGAGGGACGAAGGGAAGGGAATTCGCAGAGGGGATCAAACCATTGCGGGATGCAAACAAAGTCGGACCGACACAGATCGTAAAAAAGATTTATTTCGTTTCGTTCCACCCCTTTCTCCTTCTTGATGGGGCAATGGTTCTGGCCGACAGCGGCTCAACCAGTGAACAAAGACAGTCGCGACCCAGCAATCCTTGCACTAGACCCACAGAGATCCCCAGTCCGACCGGGGCCAGCCACAACGCAATATTTTGTCCTGGCCCTTGCCTTACATCAGACCGCCCGTCGTCGTCAATCGTCTGTACTGCTGCTGCAAGCGGCTTGGAATGATCCAACCGGGCTGTCATGCCTGACTAGCATGTAACCGACAGCCAACCAACAACCACCTGGCACAAATCCACCTTGACACTGCCACAACCCCTGCACATATTATATCGTACATCGCGCAAGTGCTGCTGGAAATGGTTTGGCGCATTTTATGGATGCCGGCAGCGCACACATTCACTCACACGTCACCAATCGAATCATCCAAAAGAATCGTTGTGCATAAGGTAAGGCATCCGTAAGGTAGCTTGGGTAGGCACGTTGTACATGAGCTATGCTAAGGTAGGCAATTTTCGTTTAGAGCGGTCAAGACGGTTTTATTTCTAGAACTACCTAGTCTAGTCCTCAACATTCGCGGAATGGAATGATTATTTTATTTTTTTCGGGCGGGGGGAAAAAATCACCGCCAATAACATTTACTGACTCTGGTCTACCTGTATTAGGTTCTACATTGGCGTTTGATACACCCGACGCACCCAGTTGCACGATTGGTACAAAGTAGCTTATCTATATTTGGGCACATTCTGATGAACGCAAACAAAAACCCAAATGTGACGTGGTCCCAATGCAAATATCATTTGGCTAGCACTGGACCTGACTGCTGTACAGTATATAGTATTTGGAAAGTACAGTATTCCAAAGACTTTCTCTCCGGGACATGACCGCCAATATTACAATACCTAGGAGTAGCCACCCTAAGCGTCCTCTAAATAGCAGCTGGAGATTAATCCGTACGCGTGATTGCTGTGTTGTTGCTTTTGTATAATGGAAATCCTAAATCCTGCGGATACGGAGTACGGAGTCAAGGGGCTGGGTGGTATCTTATGGGGTACGGTCACCCCCAAGGTACGGAGTAATTGGGAGGAACATCATCTCCAGTGGGCAACTTTATGCATCCGCACCAGGGGCTTCCCTGTTGAAATCTGTATAAAAGTAAGGCCTGGATGCTGATAAAATTTATAAACACTTCAATAATTTTGATAGTGGAGGTTTTACCCGAAACATCCGTGGCACAGGTACGGCGGAGTACGGAAAGGCGAGAGTGCGGCAAAAATACTACTCCATACCTGGACTGATATGGAGTGTAACAAATATTGCGTACAAAATTGAACGTACACACTGCTGATAACTATCCTGTACTTTTGCTCCGCCGTCTTGACTCAGTATAGATATGAACTATAATTGCTCCCGCTGTTAAGGAGATCTACAAGCAGCTAGACTAGATGGTTTCTCATGCGCCAAGTATTACTGTATTATCTCGACGTTAGAACAGTACCCATTCAAACAAGCGAGCTCTGACACTCTTTGTACCGTAAGCGTTTGGAGGTTAATTCACCGTATGCGGTGACCTTGACCACGCTACAAGAGCAGGTTCGTTTTTGGCTACATTTGCGATGTGAGCAGCAGAGTAAAACCGCAATATTCGCAAATTTGGTTTTGTTTCTGCACGTCATCTCGCCTGTTGCGTTGGGGGCAAGTAAGCAACGCCGCGATCTGCGATGCGAGAGAGAAAATAAGGAAACGGGCAAGGCGGGGTCGCCGAAAGATACAGGCACTGTATTTTTCGGCAAGCTACCGCAAGGGCAATTATCAATCATGTTTGTTTCAATTGTTATTTTTGTTTTTATTTTTGGATTTGCCAGCAGAATCATCTGAAGAATTTACAACTAGAGGCGCCTTAATCACGGTAGTTGCACATCGCACTGCAAAGATACGAGGCTAGAACTAGGTACATACGCGTCCGTCCAATCTTGTACTGTTTCAACAGACGCACGCCATTTCAAACAGCATAACGCTAACCAGCTAAGCGCACACTCAGTCGCTGCATGACAATCTCAGATACATTAGCCACAGATCTCTACAATGACTACCGCCACAGACACCTTCACGCCCGCCCTGATAGTCGTTGACTTGCAGGAAGACTTTTGCCCACCGGTATGTATCCTCTGTGATTTTCTTTTTATTGTATTTTATATATACATATTCTTTAGCGCAAGCGTCATCTCATGCATCTCGGCCGATCACGATTACGGCGGAGGAAAAGGTCCACAGCAATTCTCCGGCTTTTACGGATAATCCTTCCAGCATTGTACAGCTAGCACTCGCATTAGGTCCGCTAGGTCCAGTGCTCATGAATAACTTACGTGTGCGAATCATGATGTAGAACGGCTCTCTCGCCGTCCCCGACGGTCGCGCCGTTGCCCCCGTAATCAACAAGCTGCTCACCTCGACAGCCTTCGTCACCCGTGTCGCGACCAAGGACTGGCATCCGCAGTCGCACGTGTCATTTGCCGCGAACCATGTCTCCAAGGAGCCTTTTATTGACTTTGTCACCATCACCAACCCGCTAAATGGGTCAGAGAGCTACGAGACGCGACTATGGCCGGTGCACTGCGTCCAGGACACACCCGGCGCGGCCTTGATCCCAGAGCTAGACCTCGGCAGAATCGACGAGGTGCTCGAGAAGGGGATCAGGTCCGACGTGGAAATGTACAGCGCCTTCTACCCGCCGCTCAAGGACCCCCGCGTCGGCGACTCTGGGCTTGCTGGATTGCTGAGGGAGAAGGGCATCAGTCACGTCTACGTGGTGGGACTGGCGGCCGACTACTGCGTCAGGAGCACGGCTCTGGATGCGGCGGCTGAGGGCTTTGTCACGGTGATCGTGGAGGAGGGCACTAAACCTGTTGACCCAGCGGCCTGGCCGACCGTGAGACAGGAGATAATAGCCAGCGGGGTTGGTATCGTTGACATGGACTCAGAGGAAGTCAAGAAGCTGTTTACGTGAGGATGGCAGTATTGTTGTGTTACCTACCTTACCTTGTTGAGCTTTGTCAGCCAACATCCAATGATTTGAACTTTGCCATTTAACTACCGGGTCTTCCCAGAGGGCCTTTCGGGGGCCTTCAATCAATTGTCAGTCACTGCAGGGAGCTCAAGTGACATTATCCCTTTGCTCACACCAACTTGCGTGCAGGTCACGTCCTATCCGTTTTCAACCTGCACAAAGAACTCGCCACCCCTACGGAAGAGAGTTGGAAACAATTGCTAAAAATAAGAATTTGGCCCCACCGGCATGTTACTGTTGGTTCTATTCTTTGTAATGATGATTTTCAGCTGCCGTATCCAGGCCATTGCCAATCTGCCATTCCAGCGAGGAAGGAGCATATTAGCCTTGGCTATGATCAAGTACCTTTCTCAACCACCATCATTATTTCTCATCCCATGCTCTGCAGTCTTATCAGTGCGGAAAACTTGTATTATTCATATCAACTAATCCTTCAAGATATGGGATCACCAACAAGAGAACTTCTTGAGACGGTATTGACATCAGTCTTGCCCATGGCATCTTTGGCAGCGGCCTCAACAGCGACATCCGGCGGCCACAATCACCAAATTATGGCCACACCATCCACGGCAACCAACAGCAGTGCACACAGCGCCAGTGGACACACAGGAGCCACACCTGGGAGCAACACACCAGACTGCAAGATCTCTGTAATAACACCCCCTCGCCTTTCTCATCCCATGTTCTTCCCAAACAAACGTTTGACTGTTGCTGACATGGTTTGTGACTTTTCTATCGCATGCAGATGCTATGGAACTGGCACACCATCGACGCCTGCTTCATCTCGACCGAGTGGCGCATAACCAGCACAGCCATGTTCGCCGGCTCCTGCATCGGCATCGTACTCCTCGTCGTGTGCCTTGAGGGCCTCCGTCGCTCCGTCAAGGAATTCGACCGGCTGCTCGCCCGGCGGCATGCCGCCTCCCCGGAGGCGGCCCTGCCGTTCCGCCCGAGCGCTCTGCAGCAGGGGGTGCGGGCCGCCCTCCACACCGCGCAGTTCGCGGTGGCCTACTTCATAATGCTGCTGGCCATGTACTACAACGGATACTTTATCATATGTATCTTTATTGGTGCCTATATAGGCGCCATGGCGTTCCAATGGGAGACGTTTCCGGGATGCGGGGAGGTGCATGGCGGTAGGACGAGCGCGACCAAGGAGGCGACAGTTTGTTGCGGCTGATGTGTCAGTCCGGCGGGCTTGAATAGAGAATCATGAGTGGGATATATCGGCCTATTTGGAGATTATTCCAATTACACGCTGCTCTTTGCTCTGTATAATAGTTGCCGTACAGTTCAATCGCTTTGGCTTTTTACTTATCTTGTTTTTCGATAGTATAAAATGGATTTTTCTTCATCTGATTGCATTTTATCTTTCTGTCCAGAATGAACTGAATGGTTTGGGTGAACTTAAAGTCACAGAGATGCTTATCAGAGACGTAGACCGTCAGCCATGGGGCGTGATAACTAAATGTTTTCCGGCCTGCGCCGATATCTCAAGAACAAATTCTAGTAATTTCTTAGGATAACAAAAAAAAAAAAAGCTTTTACTTGCCGCGGATTTGCACATCGCTAATGCAAAGCATATCAGGATTGTAAGACCGAGGCACATTTAACGCAGAGATGAAAAGCGGGCTGGCTCTAAGATTCGCAAAAGTGGCCCAATATGGACTTGAAAGGGTCGTGATAGTGTCGAGGCTTGAATTCGGCTCGCAAGCTTATCAAGCCAGACATAAGGCTCTTCGGCCGAGTCCGTGATATCATTTCATCCATGTACTAGAACTAATAGCTTCGGGTGATGGTTCGGGTTCTCAAACCAAGGTAGCGATGACACACGGGCTTGTTTCCCGAAACGTGCATACACCAGGCATACAGCATGCAGGAAGCCACCTAGACTAGGTAGTTATCAGATATGCATCGGTGCCAATGGGGATTAAGTCATAAATTTCAGCACAGAATTTGAAAGCTGGTGATTTACATATCTACCTTATCTACCTTATCGTAGGTACCTACCTATCTATCTACCCAAGGAAATGTGAAGGCCAAAGAATCCGATATTACATCGGACTACGTTGATGAGTGTCATTGCCCATATCACGCAACGAATTGTGATGAGAAATCCAGTTTTGTTCTGGGACATGAATCTTCTTTTTTTTTTTTTTTTTTTTTTTTTTTCTTTTCTCTTCATGCCAGGTCACGACCATCTATCTACCCAGCACAGTATCATGCAGATTGCTGTGACCATAGCATCAACATCACCAAGAAAACACAA
The DNA here is from genome assembly GCF_000002495.2 of Pyricularia oryzae 70-15. Taxonomy (NCBI): domain Eukaryota; kingdom Fungi; phylum Ascomycota; class Sordariomycetes; order Magnaporthales; family Pyriculariaceae; genus Pyricularia; species Pyricularia oryzae. The sequence goes on from NC_017850.1 coordinate 2,352,809, forward strand.
AAGCAAATATGAAAAGAGCTCCTGCGTATTCCGTATTTTGGTCTCTTTTTTCTTCTTTTACATTCCATCTCTTCCAAGTCACTCCGTTTGCTTCTGCTAACCAATGGCGTTTGTTGGCGCCTGTTTTCGGTGTGGACGTTGGCCTACCTGATTCAATTTGTGCGTAGAACAGGGTTTGAACCAACAGCGTCGCAAACTAAAGTAAAATAAAATATTCGAGAGGCTACGAATGAGCTGATACCAGTCATAAAGATATTTGTTGAAGTTAACAAAAGGGTAAAAAGGTAGCATAAAAAGAACCTTGGCAACTCCATACACTTACGATTCGGGGGCTTGATGTTGAATCCTGCACCTTGTCGATCCTCATGCCACCCTTGTTAACCTGGCGTTTGCAAGGCGCTCAGCGGTGAACCCAGGCGTTCGCATTCTCGACTCAAGGGCCCACGTTGCTTAAATTTGAGATTTAGTTGCCGTTTTCAGGAACCAACCCCACTGTCGCAAAGCTTGGGCAATTCTTCCTATTAGTGGGCCAGTTGTTTCTGGTGACGCGTACTCTGGACTCCGTAGGTATGCTTCTCATGATGTTTGGTACTTGGCCTTTCTAGTTTTTGATTGAACTTCTTCAGAGGTTGACATCTATCCGTACAGAGAATCCATATGTCTGAGGTGGCCACGTATCGACTCATCTAGCTTTGACTGTGTTTGGCAAGCAATGACTTGAAGGCGACCTACCTACCTACTTTATACACGCAAGACCAGCAAAGAACAGCCCCAGACAATCCTAGCCACAAACCAAATATCTGCGTATTACGCAATAATTTCCCCAAGTCAGTCATTTACAGCTCAAATTAAGCTTATAGGTGAGGACGGATTCGGTACGATCCTTTAAACAACGTGGTCTAACTGGACGACAGCGGTCATCAATACATCTTGGTCGTCATCCTTAGCATTCGAAACGTTGCGGCGACTCAGGTGGCAGGTTGACCAATTGCGAGTTGGAAATGTTCTGCTTTGTGAATAGCAGCAAAAGGCGGAACGCTGAAAACGTCAGCCACAGCTTCAGGCGACCTTCAGGCTCAGGTGGTGTCTTTAGGTTCGAGAGGACATTGAGGTACGACTTTAGCACAGGGATGCCATTCAGCAAGTCCAGGAGATCATCGCAAAAGTCATTCGACTCGAAAACAAGCGGTGAAGCGGTGCAGAAGATTGAGAAATGAAGGGAGGAAAGAATGATGGAGATGAAGCTTTGGATACCTGCAACCTCTGTACTGGCTTCAAGGCTGCCTAGTATGCTCATGGTGACAAGCTACAGACAATCTATGTGGGCTACAAGCTCACATCAAATATTGAGGTGTTCGGATCTGTGTCGCATTTGTGATGTTAATGGTTCTCCTGTGAGCCTACCCGTTTTGGCAAGCACGCCTTCCTCAATGGACCCCACCCGATCATTCTTAGATCAAGGTAAACAGAGCGAACAAAACAAGGCGGTCTCTCGTCCTGCCCGCCGGTCTGCCCCGCGCTTCATTTTAATCTTCTCTTCACGTTTCCTGGTGGGTTGTGGGTGAACCTTTCCATCACGGCAGTCAACGATAGCCGTTCACTTGTCTCATATCACGCTGTGCCGGCTACAGCTGACACCAAGATGAACGAGAATCATGGCTGATCTCGACTCCTACCTCGCCTACAAGCGGGAGACCAAATACTTGGTATTCTGGCTACTCCACACGTCCAACTCCATCATCACTGCCAAGGCGCCCCGTGAACCCAACCTCGAACCCAACACAACTGGCCAAGTCACGGTCGCAACCCTCGTGTCCCTTGCGAACCTCATCTCTCAGTACACCAAGGAGACTCCAGGCATTGTTCTTCGTGTCTTCAGGACTGTGATCTCTGCCAGGAAAGCCACTTGTGTGCAGTATGAGCGTCTCGCGGCGCAGAATCCCGATGACCTCTCGCTGGCAAGAGGCAATGCATCTCACCGTCACTTCAACGAAGCACTGGAAGCTGCGTATATTAATCTCGGCGGAGGTGATCGATTGTTGGCGACAGCCTCCGAGGAATACACGGACTATGACGTCCAAGAGCTCGAGAGAATGGTATTCTCAAACAGTTTCTCAGCATTGTCCGTCGAGGGAAGTGACGAAGACTCGGCAACAGAGTCATTGGTAACTGCCAACAACATCATTCCCATTAGAAGACAGCAGCGGAAGCCTGGAAAAGGAAGACGAGCCCGAAGGGGTGGCAGAACCAAGAGCGGAAGACATGATGTATCACAGCGAAAAGGTAACAGAATCCGCCCCTCCGCGAAGCAGAAGTGTAATTTTTGGTATGACTCTACTAACGTGAGCCGAAATCACTAAGCACTCGAGGGCATATCGGTCGACGGCTTTGGCATCATCAGCGACGATGATAGTCATATCAGCATCGAGTACATCATGGCCGTGAGCTGCCTCGCTGAGGAGTGGTGCCACCTCCGCAGCTGGCTGAATATGGTCTGGTTTCGAGCCTCTCACGGCACCCTCAACAATGCAGTTGCTGGTTCTATCACAAAAGTCGCGTTCTCTATCCAGAAACAGACGGAACTGGCCATCTTTGTCGACTTTCATGGTCGTGATTCCTACAAATCGGTCCTTGAAGCATTGAACAGAGGTCGACACGGACTCTCACTTACCAAAGGACACTTCCTCAATACTAGCGATAGACAGGATCTGAAAGAACAATGTCTTGCCCATACATACAAGTATCTGATAGATTTCATTGCCGACTATCAAAAGACCAGAACAGGCAAGCCTACCAAGCCCATGCTGCGGGAAATTGGCTCCTGGAGTCCGGATGCGTGCCTGTCAGATTTTACTCGCCCACAGAGACTCAAATGGCGTCGAGCTTATACTATCAACTGGCTCTATGACCTTGTCAACACATATGCGTATCCTGCCATGAAGGCTCAACGTTCTGTAACAGACACCAGGCTAGAAGACATTGATTGGAGCGCAAATGGACCTTGGAATCCAACCACCAGTAATCAACGGCGGCTTTATGGGCTGAATGAGTTTGCGGCTGCAGTCACAGGCCTAGCCATGCGAAGGGAAGGCACAGATGTCAGCTCTCGAATACCATCATCACTGGTGTTTCAACTCCAGATTATTGTGGACTCGTTCACTGTCAGTTATGGATGGATGAACCTCGACCTGAAAGATACACAGGCACAGTACAGTCTACACCCCCCGAGGACTGGTATGTCCAATATATTCAGCTTCATCTTTGGTGAACCTAGAACACCTGGCTGTGGCTGCAGCAGAAAATCGGTCTCGGGGACTCAGGATAGTGCTCATGACCTTTACAACCTTGCGATTAAAGAACACCCCTCACGCTTTTCCCAGACCAAGCCACTAAAGGTGCTATACCAGACAACAGTCGACATGAACAACTTTCTGGGTAAATTCTGGCCTAATGATAACCATGATGCTACCATGGCAGGTATTCACTCCTCCAGATTCAGCAACGTTGTCGAGAAGGGTCTTTGTGCATTGTGGGAGTACTCTCCTGCTCTCTGCGGCACTGGTCTCGCAGAGGCCCTTGATTATTCGCATAACGCTTCGCTCCTCATGCTAAACAAGGCTATCGAAGTCGTCTGTCTCATGCATATTTACAACAAAGTTCGACGGACAGGACATCTGACCCGACCTATCGATGTCTTTGAGGTCTTGCAGGTCACCTTTCCTGGTGTTTACCGAGATGTAGGTGGTGCACCCCCGACAAAGGGGCCATTCGGGGCTTCAATGTGGCAACAGATGTTACAGACAGAGAAGAGAGGATGTAAGCGTGCACAACCTTACCCATCCAACACATTCGACGTCGATAAAATTCTTGTTACCCAGCCTGATGGATACTTTGACAACTCAACTCTTCTCTACGCGCTCCGATCAGTCGAGTGGGACCCCTGCAGGGTGGCAGATCATGACCTGCCTCTGTACAGCTCGCTGCGAAGATATCGAAGAGTGGACCGTTGGAGCAGGACCAAGGCAGCCGAAAATCTTGGTGAAAAGGAGTCTCTAGCCGCTCGCGAACGAGTGGCTGCCGTTACTGAGGAGGAAATACATGCTATTTCATCTCTCAAATCGACATTTGGAGCACGTTCGTGGCTGGATTTGCCACCCTACAAAACGGGCCCTGCAGATACGAAGAACCGTGACGAGCAGGACAACCTGACGCGATCTTTCGAGCAAGGCTGTCTCGCCCACAAATGGAAGCCAGAGCTTGACAACAGCAAAGCACCCGGCAGGGATCGGCGAACGAGGCACGAAACCATGCTTGCGCGCATTGAGTGCGACATCTACAACGAGATATGCGGCGGCGCACCCATCCTCGGCTTGAACCTGCCGAGAATAACCGTCGCCTTGATGAAGCTGTTTGGCACCATGGATGATGCCCTGTCCGCGGCCACGAACAAGACGTGGGCAGCGGCGCGTATGAAGCATGTCAGCAGCGATTGTGACGTCTGCCTTGAGAAGCAGCGTCTGGCCCTCGCCAAGTACATTCTCGATGCGACGGATGATGATGAGTGCCTCAAAATTGTGGCAAAGGTGTTTGAACGGCCCGAGCTGGAGGATCTCGCCGATGCTGGCTTCTGGAACTTTGATCTGGTCAGTTGTTGTTTTCCCTAATATTGCTGTGTCTATGCCTTTCCCCCCAGACCTACTGACAACCGTAAAGGATATGACCAAATTCTATGGCATGCATCTTTGCGGTTGCATGCGCAAGTCATCGCTGTATGGATTTGTGTACTTTGCGTCTTGAGTACAAAGTGTAAAGCAGAAGTGAAGCTTGACGCTGGCTTGATGATTGTAGAAGAAGAGGGCAGTGGTTGCACACGCCATGTACAGACTACTACGGGATAGCCCGAGTTCGTTTTTCGTCATGTTTTCCGAGAGTCGCTGAAACTTCCATATTTTTGTGTTCTGGAAGACTCTATTTGGTATTTACCTCTTTGCATTTACATGTACTATGGCGACCATGTGTCTTTTGCGTTGGAAGAGATGAGTGATTGTTGGCGATGGGAAATATTGGCCTGTAATTTTGGGCGTGTTTGAAATGGAAAACCAAGACCTAGCTTGCCCTGCATTTTCGACAATGGAACGCTTGGCGGTAAAATGGCGATGACCTTATTGGGGAAGACAAAACCAAGTTTGGCCTGTGTATCTAGGCAACCAAAATACTATGGTCAATCACTTGGGCGATGCACCGACTACAAGCAGACTCCCTTGAAATTTGTATATTATCATACATCATTACGTTAATTCCCATGAGTCAATTCCGTATAAAGCTCAGGCGCTGCTAACCGAGTAACAACTTTTGGCAAAAAAGAACCGAGTGAAAGAAAGAAGTCATGTCTGCATGTGGAAAGCCTGGAAACCAGACCAGGGTCGACTGACCCCCTTAACGACCCATGCGAATGACGCCAGCAGCGACCAGCTTCTGGATTTTGGTACGAACGCTCGGGTTCTTCATGTGCTCCTGCAGAGCGGCAGGATCGCTCTGTGCCTGCTGCAGGATGGCCTGCATGACTGGGTCGCCCATGATACCCATGATCTAAGGGGGAATCCAGTTAGTACATGCGTTCCGAAATGGGAAGAATGACGGACACAAGGGCATGATGCCCAAAACCGGACAAATGAAACTTACCTCTGGGTCACGCTGCAGCCTCTCCCTGGTCTGTTCCTCCGTCTCGTTCTCCCTGGCCGAGTACATGGCCTGCAGAGCCTTGTTCTGCTGCTGCTCAATCTCTCTGGCGTTGGCGCCGTTGTGGTGCTCGCGGTCGACCTGCGCAGCCTCGGTGCAGGCGTCCATGCACTTGCTGTACTCGCGCATGCCAAAGTAGGCCTGGGCCTTGCGGATGTAGGCACGAATAAACTTGGGGTCCTTTGCAATGGCCGTGTCGCAGTCCTGCAGCGCCGAGGGGAACTCAAGCAGCTTGACAAAGGCGGCAGCCCTGTTGCTGTATCCGCGGGGGTCATCAGGCGCCCGCTTGATCATCTCTGAGTAGGCGGCGACTGCACCGGGCCAGTCCGAGTTCTTGAACTTGGTGTTACCCTCCTCGCGTGCCTCCTCAGCTTTGACCGGATCCATGTACTCCAGCCTTTCCTTCTCCTTCTTGGCCTTTTCGCACGCATTGAGCTTTTTCAGCACATCCGGCGTGCGGTGCTCACGCAGAGACGTCTTGTAGTTCTCGATGGCGACGTCCATGTTGCCAAGCTTCTCGTTCGCCGAGCCGATGCGCGCATATGACTTGGCGATCGTCTTGAAGTCAGCGTAGATGGCGCGACCCTCATCGACAGCCTTGGTGCACGTTTCGATACAAGCCTGGTAGTCGCCCTTCTCGAACTGTGCCGCGCCAAGGTTGTTAAGGTATGTTATATCCTTGTGAAGGTCCCACGCAGCCTGGTAGTGCTTAATGGCCTCGTCAAAGTTGCGCTTCTTGTAGTTCTCCGTTCCGATCGCCTTCTCCTTGTCAGCAGCCTCCTTGGCCTTGCGCTTCTCAACGGCCTCCTCGTCTTCTTCTTCCGGTTCCGGCTCGGGGGCGGGTTCGGGAGCCTTGGCGGGCTGGGCCTTGGGGGCATCGGGCATCGGGGAATCCTCCTGGGTGGGGACGCTGCCTGCGGGCATATCTGCGGGGTCACGCATCTCCATGTCGACGCCCATGAGGACGCCTAGCACTTGGATCATGCGCGGGTCACTGAAGAGTTCTGTACTGTTGCTGGGATTGGAACGGATGGACTGGAGCTTTTGCATGAAAGAGGGGTCTGCGAGAAGGTTGGCGGTCTTGGGGTTCGAGGCGAGCTTCTGGATGAGCTGAGGGTCGTTGAACATCTGGCCAAGGCCACCCATCGGGTCGGAGCCGCTGGGACCTCCTCCTGTTGGTTGCTAGTGTTAGAAATGGTATGGTTTATTCGAACTTGGATTGAGAGTGAGTGTCTACCTTGAAGTTCCTGATCGATCGCCCTCTGAACCGAAGCCAAGTCGTTCTTCAAGCCCGCATTGTTAGGGTCCAGCTTCAAGCCAGCCTCGTACGCGTCGGCGGCCGCAGCCAGGTCCCTCTTGCCATAGAGCGCAGCTCCCTTCCGGCTGTATCCCTTGGGCCAGTCGGGCTTCAGCTCAACCGTCTTCTCTGCATCCTTGAGCGCTGCTTCGTAGTCCTTCTTGGATGCGTATGCGGCTGATCGGTTGCTGTAAAGAATGTGGTTCTCGGGTGTGAGTTCGATGGCTGCAGTGAAGTGCTTGCTGTTTGGTTGTCTGTCAGTAAAGCCGAGTCATAAGAGGTTGGGAGGAAAGTCGGGGTGGTGACATACACAGCCTCGTCAAAGTTCTTCTCCGCAATGGCCTTGTTGCCTAGAGCCTTGAGCTCGTCCGCGGTAGACATTGCTGAGACTTCTCTTGCACGGAAAAAATTCAAATATCGGAGTTGCGTGGATTGATTCGGAAAGTGTTAAATGAAGATTTGCTGCTCAAATGCAACTTGCAGGTATTCTCAGATGTATGGAACTTGGGTATCTTGTTGTTGTCTGTCTCGCAGTAGTCTGGTCCAACGCCGCCGTTAAACCTTTGAAGGCGGGGAGCTTTTCTAGTGTGCGACAAGCTTCTAGGCTCTTCGATGGATTATGGGGGCTATCGCAATTGATGATTGGCTTGATATCGGATTGAGCTCCACATTCGAGTCTCTTGGTTTTCAGAGTAAAGTAGAACCCCTAACCCAGGAAACGAGCTGTCTGACAAAAGAGGATGGTATATTGCTAGTAGGCAGAGGTCGATGGATGTTTCTAGATTCCTCTCCGCTGACATTCTAGATTCGCACATTTTCCCCATCCTTGATGATGGCACTTGAAAATCAACCTGGAGAGCAGATAGAAATGCGGGAAGGAGAGAGTACAACCAAAACAGTTTCTGACCCAGGCTCAGTCGTAAAACAATTAAAAAGCCAAAATATCCGACGAACAGATTCAGGTATTGGCACCCCAGCCAAATTGCTGGTCTACCACGTTCATGGCTTGGATGCCAGTAGCAAGAATGCTATGGATTCCCGTCGTAACACCTTGAGGCTGTGCGTGCGAATTTGCCAAGTCCTGCTGGTCGAGTACACACTGTCGTCTGTTGATCACCGCCGCGTGGATAGCTGCTCCCCACAGCCCATACAGCTGGTCCTCAGTAAGGCTAGCGTACTCCCTGTCTGTCGACCCGTTCCGTGCCGGCCGTGAAAAGGGCCACTCGGCAACAACGGTCTCGAAGCGCTTGGTTCGGAAAAACAAGTAAGGAAATGTAAGCAAAATTGTCAGGGTGAAGAATGTCAGGAGCCTGATCCAAGTCTTGAACCGCCATTCGTTTACTTTGCAATCGTTGTACACCTCCACCCGTCCGCCTTCGGTCGGGAAGGATATGGTGACGTTGCCTCGGTAGTTTGTGCTTCTGACGAGGCCATGCAGTCTCTCTATGAGCAGATCCTTGTCAATTCCGACAACCTTCCTCTGGAGGCAAAACACCTTGAGGCCCGCAGAGCTAGCGCAATACCGATGACACCACTCAGTCAGCGTTGGCTTCTCTCCCATAGAGTCGCCGGCATCCTCGAGTCTCATTCCGCTCCTCCTCCGGTGCCTCTTTCGAGCGCCAGGCGCGCGCCGTGCCAACGAAGTACCGCGCTTGACCTTCTCGTCGTTGTCGACCGTGCGCAGGCCTGCCCACGTAGAAGTGCCCCTGGCAAGGTCGGTGTAGAGGTAGGGTGTCATGTCAACGCGCACTCTGAAATCGACAACTGTCCTCGTCCTATTGTTCGACCCGCCGTTCTCCGATCTTGTCTCGGTGTGAGAGCCAAGGACCTGAATGAAGGTGCGTGGTGGTTTCTTGGACCAGGCCAGAACGTGTTGTTCCAAGAGGGTTGGGTCGCTGTCTAGGTCGCTAGACATGTAGTATTCGTTTTTTGTGCCGCTGTCGACTGAAAAGACAGGCACGAGCGAAGGGCCATTCGGAGACAGCGACTGTTGTGCGTATTGATTTGGGGGAATAAGGGCGCTAGACTCGGCGACGTCTGAATACAGGGGTGGGAGTTCGTCATCGTCATCTTCGTGGTCATGTGTGCGAGGCCGGAAGCCGTAGTCGGTGTTGTCGACTGCGGGTTCGTTGTTGCTACTGCTGCCCCCATTTCTGGGGGCTTCTGGGTTCGTCGTCAGCGGCAAAGCACCGGCGCATGCATTGTCCGCCAGCGGGGTTGTCGCGTCTGTTGGCTTCCCCATGTTTGTGTAGTGCAAGGAGATGGAAATTTAAATTGCGACTCTAATGCCTGGAGGGTTTATCGTTCAATCGTTGTTCCGCAGAGGTACTACGCACGCTACAGGAGGTAAAGATGATGCGTGAAGTGTGCAGGGCATTATCAATTTCAAGTCGGCGTTGAACCTTGGGGATAGGAGGGAAGTGGCAACTTTTATTGGGGCTGTGCTGCGCCGCATGGACGGACGCTCGCTTAAATTTACATTGATAGCCATTTACATTTATTCGTACTACCACTATGGTGCTTATCAAGATTTTACTTACATCTCAGGTGCCAATCCAGGTGGTAAAACTGTGTGCCCTTCAATTGCGCTAGATAACACCCACTGAATGCCTCATACCAAAGGTACCTTACTACTCCTCAATGTCGAAGCGGTCTCAATTCTCCCGACGACAGGAAAGACTGCGGCGCGTCTACCCCAGCAAGGGAGGAACTCCCCAGTCACGACGTCATGTGAAAATTGGACCCCCAAATTCCACTCGTCTTCAACCTTGGCGTGTCTTCTTCGCCCCTCGGAACATGACTTTGCTTGTCCTGTTCCATACGCGCGTCGCTGAGAGATATTGATCCAACCTCGCCAGAATTGACTTGGACGTCGGGCTGTGAAGCTTTCCATCGGTCGCTGATGCGCTTTTGGAGAAGTATTGTCTCGTCTTTTGGTAACCAAATTCCAATTTGACGCTGGCAGATAATCCTAGGTACCATGAGTACAGCAGGATAGCCCGGGTAAACCTCAACCGCCGCCCCCCAAATGGCTATGCCCAAATCAATATTTGGACAAGGGACGCCTTGGATTGCCCTTCGCGGCCGCAAAAGCCGCGATCGAGGTCTGCTGTACTTGTCGAAGCATATGACATGCTCAACACATGCTGCGAACGCTCAATTGTTTTCCCTTCTCTTTTCTTATTCCTTGTTTATTCTCGGGCGAACAGGTTGTGTTTCGAATGTTCAAGGATATCGTTCCGTCCCGAATATCCTCCTCAGCTCCGCGCTATGCCTCTCGGGGTTTTCTGTTGTCACCGCCGTCCCCAAATCCTCGCCGCTCGACTTGGCGTCTGCGCTGTTTTTCTTGATCTGACTGTGGTAAGGCGTGGTACATTGCTCTCCCATCCCCACGCCCATAACAGTCATGGGACTCGACGTGAAGTTCTCCGCCGCCGTGCTGCCGCAGGTGCATGATCGCCTCCGCATCAGCTTGGTTAGGCTGTTGAGGACGACGCCCTCCACCTGCAGTTTAATGCTGTATACGACGCCCTTGTAGGACGTCATGATGGCGAACTGTTGTCCCGAATAGGCGAGTCCCATCAGGCTCAAGTCCAAAAACGCCGTGAGGACGAATAGCCAGACCAGGCCCTTCAACGTCTTTTTTACCCGTTCCCCCTTAATCACTTGGATGGGCTTGAAGGCCCGCCTCGCCTCGCGCACGTATATCCACGAGATAAGCGCTTCCTGTGCCGATATGAGTCCGGTCTGGCAGTTTTCAAAGACGGTGAAGGCCCTGGCGAGGTGTTCCTGCCCGGGAACGTTACTGGCGATGAGCAGCGAACTGACGGGCACCTCGACGAAGAGGAAAGTGAAGGTGATGAGGCCAAGGACCCAGCGCAGTTTTACCGGCTCGCCAACCACGAGGCAAAGCCTCGAATAGAGGACCATGCTCTGGCCGGTCACCATGACCCAGAACCCGAAGCTGACCAGAGGCGTGATGGCCAAGGTTGGGGCCAGGCCGTAGAGTCGGATCAGAGCAAATATCTGCCGGAAAGGAATCGCGGCGTTGGCTACCGTCATGCTCCAGAAGTATAGGCCACTGTAGCTCTTGAAAGTCACAAAAATGAAGATGAAGGTCTGAATGCAGTTCCATATTGACACTGCGAAGAAGCCGGCCATGACCATGGCCTCGGGAAGGCTAACGTCATTGTCTATAGGGCCCGTCTCGCCACTCTGGCTGGCCATGCCGTAGATATTGTGCACGATGACGGACGATCTGATGGGATTCTCTGTTATTTTAGGGAGCTGTCAAGCCGGGAGTTTTTCTGCGTGCCAATTAGTGAAAGGCGACTGTAGGTATACCCTTCCCGTGGGGAGAAATTGGCTGTTACGGATTTGGAAGCTAATTGGTGCTCCTTGCTTGGGCATTCCCGGCTCAGGCTCTATTTTTTTCACTTTGCTTGCTTTCGAACTAGTAGTAGGCAGGCTAGGGTCAATTCGTGATAGACTTTGTAGGCGTAAAGTGAAATTTCATGATGTGTGGGCGGGTATGGACATGAGATACTCGGAAATGCTGTAGATTTATTTGATTTGTGTTTGCAATTACCTGGGATACCACCTTTGCGGTTACGCCGAAAGCTTGGACCATACGGGCTAGTGGTACTCCTGAGATGGTGGTGGTTTGGGACACTAGGCGTTGAGGTTTTGATGGTTGATCCTAGGAGGCGCTTGTTCTCCACTGGAGTCGCTCCAAGGAGGCTGGCTGGCTATCTATACATCAGACCCATAATATATACTCGCGACGTTCGCGAATCACAATGTAGAACGTTGATTGCGGTCGTGAATCAAGGTACGTTAAGGAGTAATTATTGATATACCGTATGTAATAACTAGCTCAAATCTTCAACGTATTGTAACCGTCGTTTTCTTCTTCTTTCGCGACTACACCAAGGCTTACTTGGCTACTATAGCGTTCGTACAAGCGCGCTGAATGAGAGCTGGACGAGGAGTTGACAGTGACGTAGCACTTTTGTGTGAATTCCATTTATTCTAAAATGACTTTAAGCCTCAGCTACTGTTGTCATGCGTGCTTGATTTTACCCAACGAACTGTTCGTCGTGTGCTGATGAATGACTGGCAGGCTGCCGTCACCTCCCACACATCCATCCACACTAACTCACAGCCTTTGAAGTCTTTACCCATGGCGCTGTTCGTTTATGCACCCTTTGGTCTTTAGGAAGAGCTTTTAAGCGGAGACTACGTATGTGGGTAGGTATACTGTGGTACGTTTTTTCTCCTGCTTTTTTTTTTTTTTTTTTTTTTTTGTTGTTGTGTGCGTGGCTTTTTTTGGACAATGACAACTCTTGCCAAACAGGCTTCTCCTGGATTCCGCGCCCGTACGGGGTTTTCCAGAAGCCTGTCTAGAACAAGTCAGAAATACCATGACATTGCAGAACTCGCACGGCTTGAGTCGCCTGAAAAGGAGAAAAAAAAAATGAAAAAGGCGCAGAGTCATGCTTAATGTGTTGTTTTTTTTTCTTCAATGCCGCAAGGTTGAATCGGCAGCATTTTCACCGTCGATCTCAAAAGAGTGTGGTAAGGAGAAATCTAGGAGCTTAGAGTTTTCTTCTGCCGCGTTTATTATACTTTGATGTCTATCCAAAGTTATTCACTTCCTGTGGCTGGAGATCCACTGGAGTTGACGGGATCTACTTTTTTTTTTTTCTCTTGCGTGATTGAATCATCGCTTGTCGGCGACTGTACTCAATCCCACAACAATGTCATCTTGATCTGTCAGAAGATAGATCAGTCACATTGAAAATAAAGGGCGGCATGATTTTCGGGAAGACGGCGAGGGATCTGGGTTCAAGCCATGAGAGTGACGGTAATATCCGGCCCCATTCGCATCAACAGGTGCGATGGTGGTGGAGCCTGACCCGGGATCCCTAACTTACGAAGTGCGCAAAAAGCTTTTTGCGATCTCGGGTGTTTAGATCTCGGCTTGCGTCGGGCCGTTGTGATGCTTCTAGCCGGAAGAAATGCCCCTGACATATCTGGTACGACTAGCCTGTCACCCAGCTACCTATACCCTGAAGACTATGGTGCCCCGTGAGCATAATGATTGGAGTTATATGCTGTTAGAATGGCTCAGCAACCCTCTTTCCCACAGAATCGTTATGAAAATGCCAAGAGGTCTGACCCCGATAACAGCTACTACGCACGACGTATTTCATTGACACCTGATTTTTGAGATTTTCGTCAAGAACAAAGATTAGCTGGCTTCCAGCCATCCGATTTTCGTGACATGGGATGGAGCTTTTCTTTTGTTGGAGGACAACAGATGCATCTCATAGCGGCTCCCCATGCAGACATCTTGGGTCAAATATCCCCACAGATGAAGAAGGAATGATGGTGGGAAAACGTAGACTAAATCAGGAATTTCGCTAGTTTTCAAGAGTAACGAAGCTGAAAAAGTCCCAAATCTTTTTTTTATTCTTGCGTTGAGACAACGTTCAAGCTTGCGTTAATCACTCGTGCCAGTTTCGTGATCTACACCCTCTCTCGAGATAGACTTTGACTTTCGAGCCAAAATACTAAATGTGGCACCCAGTATTTGCCGCGCCGGCCGGGACGGTCGGCCAAGCTCACAGCCGTGAGGACGTAATTCTAGGCATCGGGGTGTTGCTGATGCCGGCATTTGAAGAAGTTTGCAAAAGAGATCGAATCGTTGTTGGACGCATCAGCAAGCAAATTGGTGAACGGCCCGGAAGCTTATTCGTACTACTGTGAGACTAAGCCCGACGCATATCATAGACTTCACTGCCCACAAACTGTCGCCTGCAGGTACACAGGGCTTGCAGATGTACGGATTGGAATTCCGGGATGTAGTAGGGCTCCGGGAGGCATCTGCCCTCTAGTCCAAAACTATCCATTGAGTTTAGAGTTCCTTATGACGCGGCTCTCAGGGGCTGTCAGGGTCTGCCAGGGTCTGTCAACATCAACAAGAACCCAGGCCCACTTCCATTCATTGAATAAATGCTGAAATCGCTATTCTTTTGTATATTTTATTACTATTTATTCTTGTTTATAAAGCGCCCCAACTACGTCTAATCAAAGTTGCCCTGGTTGGCGTTGCCCAGGAGCATGGTTGAGTCAGGCTTGTACTTCTTGGAGACCATGTTGACGTTGTACTCGCAGTCCAGTTGGGCACCCATGGGGTCGTCCTTGGCGGCTGGGTTGAAGTCGAGCAGCAGGTCGGGCTTGACGGCCGAGACGGTGTCGGTCTCGAGGTACGGGTCGTCCCTGGGGTACAGCTGTGCGGTGATGCCGAGGTAATCCGGGTGGGTGACCATCATGTGGATGTGCGCGGGCCGGTATGGATGCCTGTGCATCATCTTCAACAGCACCGCGCTGGGACCCGTTGTGTCGATGGCGTACTCGGTAGGCTTCAGGCAGTAGAACCAGAAGCGGCCCTCCTCGTCCGTCTTGAACTTGCCGCGCAGGTTGTGACGCGTCTGGTTCTCCGGGTCAAAGACGTCGTACTTGCCGTTGGTGCTGGCTTGCCACATGTCGAAAACGGCACCCGGAATGCCCTTGCCGGTTTCGACATCCCTGATGACGCCGTGGAACCGGGTCAGCTGACCATCGGCGGGCATGTCCTGCACGCAAGAGGCGCCGAGGTCGCGGAAGGGCGTCTCGGGGGACCAGAAGGGGCCCAGAATGGCGGAAGATGTGGGAGCCTTGCCATCTGGGGTGACGACCTTGTTGTTGATCTCATCAACAAGGCTGTTTTAGGGAGTGGTTTTGTTAGCGCCAAACAGATCAATACGCAGGAAGGAATTTGCGTTATATTTGTTGCTGGTTGAGCGGGAGAAAGAAGACACATACGACTCGATACCCAGAATGTCCATGAGACGCCATGTCTCATTCCTGTTCTTCTTGTAGGCCTGGCCAAGCGAGTTGATGTAGTTAACACCGAGGACCCACTCGTCCTGCTTGAGCTCGACCTCACGGCAGAAGTCGTGCATGTGCCTGATGAGGGAGGTGAGAATTTCCCGATGCCTGGGAAGGGTCTCAGGGCTCATCAGGTCGATAACATGCTGCGTGAAGTTGGGGTCAAATTTGCTCTCGGCGGGCTTGGTCGCACCATTGGTGTTTTCGGAAGCCATTGTGAACGGTATGTGTGAGTGGTTCGTGAGAACCGGGGAATGGTATTTGATGGTGTGCACGTGTGCGACTGCACTAGAGGGGGGTATGACGTGTAATGCACGGGGTATCAACCTCAACGTCAAGATCAGCTAAAAGAACAAGTGTAAACACACAGAAGAAACGTTTCTTTGAAGTAATGTAAAGAATATGGTTATACACGAATCAATCCAGACAAAGAGAGTAGGAACTCAGTCGACCTTTGTATGCGACAGACAGGCACAATGTTGGGGAAAAACTATTCCACGACGCAAGCAAGTTCGTCCCGGACCCTGGGGAAAACAATTACACGGTAATGGAGACCGTTCGATACAGGGTCAGCCGTCGCGGAGTCCCCACGGTTGACCATGTGGGCACGAATCAGACCGTCGCTAATGACATTATTTCTGCGGCAGCCAAGACCGGCAGTCGGATTCGGTCGTCCCGTGTAGGAGGAAATACGGTTTCGTTGGCAGGGCAGCACGTCAGTTGAGACATAAAATAGAACATATGCTTCCGTTGGTAAATAAACCAACATTGATAGTACCTAGGTAAATTAGGTAGATGTTCATGTTGTAGTACTGTAAAATGAAGTTGATGTCCCAATGCGCCTCAATGATTGTCTGAATGCCCGTTCGCGTGGGAGGAGAAATCTTTGTCCGGAGGGACTTTTTGATGCTCAAAAGGGTAAAGGTATGCCCCATGGATAAGGGGGAGGGAGACTAGTCTATTGGCTAGGTTGAAATTTGATTATACGGGATTGATGATGATCC
The DNA here is from genome assembly GCF_000002495.2 of Pyricularia oryzae 70-15. Classification (NCBI taxonomy): domain Eukaryota; kingdom Fungi; phylum Ascomycota; class Sordariomycetes; order Magnaporthales; family Pyriculariaceae; genus Pyricularia; species Pyricularia oryzae. The sequence goes on from NC_017850.1 coordinate 2,368,784, forward strand.
ATCATACATCTTCGCGGTAGATGAACTTCCTAGTCTTTGATGTTTCGGTCTTCACAGGCAGTTGACTACATTTATTAATGTAATAAAACAGCTCATGTCGAACCTTCCTCACCAACCCTTGACATGCGGTCCAGGTCTTCCTTCGACAAAGTACTTCGTAGTAGTCTTGTGGACGTTGCCGGTTAGAGGTGGGCAAGGTGGGCAACCAGCGTAGTGCGGGGTAAACCACTGTTTATCTTATCGCTCCATTTTACAAGTTCTTTGCAACAACCATGGAAGTGTTTCAGGGTTAGGGCTACCCCCAACAAAGCCAAACTAAAACAAGGTTCCCCGCACTTGCGGAGCTTCCATTTCCTGGCTAGCGGCCATTTCTCAAGTTGCAATCTTCCAGTCCTCGCACCTTGCAAGCCAAGCGCCCCCAAGTGGTTGGGTTCAAGAACGCAAACACTCGCCGGCTAGGTGCACTACCTGCGTTATCGGCCCATCGGCACTTAATGTTGCTGCCAAGGAATGTGCCATTTCTATGAATTGCCACAAACTCAACATACAAGTACATCCAAGAGCTCGGAATTTTACCTCAGACGCTCCTCAGGATGGCACAACAAAAGCAGGGCTCATGCAGCCTAAGTGGCTGTTGCTGTCAAGACAGTGCGCAGCAGGCAGCAAAAGATACTTGCAACCTGCTTTCGACTCTGATCTAGATTATTCGGCGATTCCAGATTTTGATGGCTGAAATTTCAGACGACTTTATCAATACAAGGCATTGACAAAGTACCTACTATTGTGCGACCGGGTGTTGATTAGTGTAGCACTATCGACCCTGCCGACCAGGAGCCCTGCCGTCATTGCCTATCTCCCGCCAAACAAGGCTGCAAGGGAGATAAAAGAAGTCAACACGAGGTCTGGAAACACGGTTCTAGCCCTAGCCAGCGGGGGCCGAATCTGGACCATTCAGCAGCGCGCTGATGGAGATAGATACCCAGCAACCTAGATACATTTTGTGAGCTCAAAAGTGTTGATCAAAGCCCGATACAGTGGTCACAAGTAGCCAAGTTATGTGACCTTGGCCACCAAACTCTGGTTGCGTAACACCACAAGCATTCCTTCGCCCCACTGACAGGGCTGTCGCATAACAGCCTTCGCAACGTTCCATTCGAGCGTTACCTGTTGCAAAATTGCAAAATCAGGAAGGTGGTGCCAGGACTTCCCGGTGACCATTGGTCAGGGTACCCCGCAAAACTGTATCCCGAAGCATCGGCGGCGACAAGGACCCAGGGTCCCCAGGCAATGGCCAGTTCGCCGCCTTGTATATCACCTTGGGCGGGCCGCTCCTCCTTCACCACTCGTAGAGACATGTATCCCAACCCTAGAGCGCGATGCCGCTTTGCTGAGTAGCATTTCCATCATGGCTCCCGCCAGCGCTACCTCTGACCTGGACCGGGTGGACAGTTCGCCGAGTCCAGCTGTCTCGGATGACGAGAAGCGGAACCACCGAAACGACGATGTTTCTCCTCACGACAAAGCGACCAGCGTGGTTGGGCACAAGGAGAAGGGCCAGGACATCGACACCACCGCCGCACCTGTCTTTCCACCAGCAGAGTGGGTTGAGCGTCTCAAGGCTGAATATACCGGTCGTCACGATGCCGGAACCGAGACGCTGCCACCGGGTTGCGACCCCGACCGCATGGCTGCCTCTGTCCTGACCTTGGACGTGGAAGAATCGGTGCAGGTGCTCAAGAACTTGCTCGAGAGTCAAAAAGAGGATTTCACCATCGACCAAGTTGTGATGGCGCGAGTACGGGAGCTCGTCCAAGGCCACGAGCACTGCGAGATGACGCACGGTGACTGGACCTATGATGTTTGCAAAAGAGCCGGTCTATACCACAACTGGTCCCCTTATGCCGAAGTTAGGGCTGTGACATTGCCATATGACGATGTGGAAGAGGCCTGTGAAAGCTTCCGAGCCTACCTCTTGGGTTACTTCTGGATTTGTGTCTGCACAGCCATCAACAGCTGTAAGTGCCTGAGAACTAGCTGTTCAGGTCTGTTCGTTTCATGTTTGCCATGCTGACTCGCTTTTGTTTGCACCTACCATGTAGTTTTCGCCCCCCGTCAACCTGGCATCTCGATTCCGGGCTCCGTTATTCAGCTCATCCTTGTCCCTATGGGAAGAGCAATGGCGTACATTCTCCCCGACTGGGGTTTCAGGTGGCGTGGCACACGATACACTCTGAACCCGGGTCCCTGGACAGCCAAGGAACAGCTCTTCACGACGATCATCTTCAACGGCGCGTCGGGAATCGGCAACATGACTGGCCTGCTTGTGATGCGTCTCCCGGTGTTCTTCAACCAGAAATGGGCGACCTACGGATTTAACATTATGCTAGCCTTGTCCAACCAGGTATTTGGCCTTGGTATGGCTGGCATCTTGCGCCGTCTTAGTGTCTACCCAATCGAGGCCGTGTGGCCCAGTACCCTGCCAGTTCTCGCTCTGAACCGCACGCTGATGAATGCCGACAACAAGAGGGAGAAGATCAACGGCTGGACCATGACTCGGTACAGAATGTTCCTTTGGTCAAGCTTGTTCTTCCTGATATACTACTGGATTCCAAACCGTTTCTGGGAGGGTCTTCGGCTGTTTAACTGGCTTACATGGATTGATCCCAACAACTTCAACCTCGCTACCGTCACCGGCTCGTACGGCGGCATGGGCTACAACCCATTCTCCAGCTTCGATCCCAACGTATCTGGGTCCGGAACCATGAACGCCCCATTCTTTGCGCAGCTACAGCAGTTTGTCATGAGAGCTTTGTCGGGAATCATCATTCTTATAATGTATTACAAGAATGCTTTCTGGTCTGCCTTCTTACCGATCAACTCCAACTCGGCATTCGACAACACAGCCAAGCCTTACAACATATCCATGGTCCTCAACAGCGACGACACACTCAACATGCAAAAATACGAGGCTTATGGCCCTCCATATTATGCCATTGCAAACCTGTTCATCACCGGTGTTAACTTCATCTACTACACCTTTTCAATTGTCTACGTTTTCACAAAGTTCTGGAAGCCTATCAAGAAAGCGTTTGTTGGCATCGTCGTCAATACTATCAAGCGCCGCAGTGTCTACAGTGGCTTTGAGGATGGGCACACCCGAATGATGAGGGTGAACTACAAAGAAGTGCCAGAGTGGTGGTACGGACTGCTCTTCACATTTGGCTTCGTAATTTCCATCATCAGCCTCGAGGCCTGGCCGACCGATACACCGTGGTGGTCCATGCTCGGCGTTACTGCAATTGGTGCTCTGCTGACCATACCGTGGGTTGTTATCGAGTCGATTGCAAGCACTGGTATTGCAGTCAACGTCATCTGGCAGGTCCTCCCCGGTATCTGGTTCCCGGGCAGGCCAATGCCCCAGCTGATCATCCTGATGCTGGGTGCCGCCTTTGAGATTATGGCGGGAAGCTTCTCACACGATCTCAAATATGCGCACTACGCCAAGATCCCTCCTCGCGCCGTCTTTCGTGGACATGTCTCGTCCGTCATGGTCAACTGCTTCATCTACGTGGCCATGATTGAGGTCATGATGGCGTACGCCAACTCGGACAACACCTTGTGCCAATGGAACAACAAGCAGGCCATGGTGTGTCAGTATGCCAATTCCGTGTACTCGTCAACCATCTTTTACGGCATTTTTGGCACCAACAACATGTTCAAATTATACCCAATCCTGCCGTGGTGCTTCCTCATCGGCGCCGTCCTCGGCGTCTTATGGATCGGCGGCGAGAGGCTGCTTCCCCGCTTGCGGCCGCACATCAAGGCGCGCCTCGGCAGCGAGCGAGGCTCAAAGTTTGACCGCTACATCTGGGACCCTGCGGCGGCGACGCTGGCTTGCCTGAACCCGGCCATTGCGCTCTCGGGTGCGCTACAGTGGGCTGGCAACAACAACCTCACCTACGCAACGCTCGGCATTTACCTCGCATGGTACTTCCAGTACTACCTCAAACGGCGGTACACGGCGTGGTGGGGCAAGTACGCGTACCTCATCTTCGCCGGTCTGGCGGTAGGTGTAGCCATCTCCGGGCTGATCGTGACGCTAGTCTTTTCATTTGGTGCTGGCAAGGGCGTTGAGATGAAGTGGTGGGGGAATGATGTGTCCAAGGCTGGTATCGACTACAAGCTGTACACGAACGAGGCGCGGCTCATGGAGGTTGGTGAGCGCGGTTACTTTGGGTTGGACCCGAAGGATTACCCTAATGGATGGTAGGGGGTTTAGAGTACCTATTGTTGGGCGTCTAGGAGGATCGATCACGTAGTCAACATGGGATTGAAGTCCATCTTTTGAGCCAATCTGATATTTGATCCTTCATCGAGTCAATATTCGACGATAAAAGACATTTAGCCGCTGTCATCTGTACCACGGACATTGGAGCCCTGACGTGTGAGAAGCATGTACTTACAACCTACTAGACCTAGTATCTAGTCATGACTTGGCCATATGGATCGAAAGATGCACTGTTGGAGTTGGAGCAGCCTGGGATTTGTTTCCAACGTGATTGATTGGTACCTGGTATTTTGCCCCTGGTTTGGTTTGGTCAGCCGACTGCCAGGCGGTACGCATCTGGTCCGTCGCTTCCCCCCCGTGCTGGGGAAAAGGAGTCTGGATGAATGTCCATCCCATTTCCAGCGAGAATTGTGCTAGAATTCACTTCCGGTTTGCTGGTCGACAATATTCTTAAAACCTCAAGCAGCCTTGTGGCTGCAGAAGCTTCCTTTAGTGTAATGCTTATAAATTTTGGGCACGGTACAGGATTTACCGAAGCTGGACCAATTGCCGGTGCTCGTTGCCCAAATATATACATCAACCCGTTCAACTACGACTATATCATTTCTTCCAAAGTGCGCGGGCATCGAGCTGCAGCGACATTCACAATCGCTCCAACCTCCAAGAAGCAAGATCGACGGGGGGGTTACATCTCGGGGTAGAGTTCACCGGACGTGTAGCTCGGCCCAACGGTTCCCCGCGCGGGACAGGGGTTCGGAAACTCACTATCAAACCGTAGCCTATGAACGACGTGCAACGTTCCGTTCGACTAGATTACTCCTCACGAGCGTAGATTCCCTTGGCGGTGCCAAAAAAAAAAACATGCCGACCTTGCTTTTTCATTCCTTCTCCGCTTCCCATTATTACCTTTCTGCATGCTTTTCACCGCAAGCGAGAAATAAGTCCCGGGCGACTCAATTAACCCGGAAGTCAAAATCCCCCAAGTGGACTGATGTTTCGGCAAAACACCAAGGCACACACACGCACACTCACGCAAAAATACGAGCGTTATCTTGGGTTCGTTCTGCATGAATCGAGATAGTTAAGATGAAAGAAGACGACAGGCTGTTGGGGGAGCACAAGGACCATGGCGGCGACTCAAAGGGAGCGGGAGCACATGCATCTGATGCACCGGGACGACGATTTAAATCGCAACATTGGCGCAGTTCGGGGCACAGGTTGAGGCGATTTGCAAAGTATGTCATCGTCGCCATGGCCCTCAAGTATTTCCTGGCGGCTCTTGTTGGGCTTTTGCCGTATATCGCCGACGAGGTCCAGGGAGCAATCACGTATCCGGACTGCGAAAATGGACCCCTGTCTACAAACATTGTCTGCGACCAGGCTGCCACCCCGGCCGAAAGGGCTGCGGGGCTCGTCGATATTATGGAGCTTGATGAGAAGCTGGAGAATCTGGTCAAGTATGTCTGCTCTGCTTTCGGTTCCTAGTCTTGGTAAAGCAAAAGCTGCCCCAGGTTCTACCGATTTTAACATTCCCCACCCGCAGCAAATCTCCGGGTGCACCGAGGATAGGGCTTCCGGCGTATGAGTGGTGGTCCGAGGCCCTGCACGGTGTGGCCAAATCGCCCGGCGTGACCTTCAACAAGTCATCCGGCGCGGCCTTCTCCTCTGCCACGTCCTTCTCCAACCCCATCGTTCTCTCAGCCGCATTTGACGACGAGCTGGTCGAGGCGGTGGCGACGCAAATCAGCACTGAGGCCAGGGCGTTTAGCAACGCCGGCTTGGCCGGGCTGGACTGGTGGACGCCCAACATCAACCCGTACAAGGACCCGCGATGGGGCCGCGGTATGGAGACGCCGGGCGAGGACGCACTCCGCATCTCGAAGTACGTCAAGGCCCTCCTCCGGGGCCTTGAGGGCAGTGACCCGACGACCAGGAAGATGGTTGCCAACTGCAAGCATTACGCAGCCAACGACCTCGAGAGGTGGAACGGCGTGACGCGCTACAACTTTGACGCCCCCGTGACGCTGCAGGACCTGTCAGAGTACTACCTGCCGGCTTTCAAACAGTGCGCCAGGGACAGCAACGTCGGATCGTTCATGTGTGCGTACAATGCCATGTCGATCAAGGGCAAGGACCTCTCCTGGAACGGGACGCCGGTGTGCGCAAGCAAGTATCTGATGAATGACATCCTGAGGGAGCATTGGGGGTGGAAGGAGCACAACAATTGGATCACGAGCGATTGCAACGCTGTTTTGCGTAAGCTCTTCCGCTCTCAAGCTGGGCTGTACAACTTTAGCGGAAGATCAAGTTTGCTAACAGGAACAACATAGACATGTGGAACCAGCACCACTGGTCAGACACCCGTGAAGAGGCTGCAGGCTCCGCCTACACTGCCGGGACCGACACTGTGTGCGAGGTGTCAAACTATGACAAGACCGCTGTCAAGGGAGCCTTTGACAGGGGGCTTCTTGACGAAGATGTCGTCGACCGGGCCCTCAAGCGTCTATACGAGGGCCTCGTCCGGGCGGGCTACTTTGATGGTCCGGACGCTCCATACCGCAACATCACGTGGGCAGACGTCAACACTCCTGAGGCGAGAAAGTTGGCGCACAGGTCTGCTGTCGAGGGAATGGTGCTTACCAAGAATAATGGAGTTTTGCCCATCAAACTGGAGGAATTGCAGAAGAAAGGCAAGACCGTGGCGCTGATTGGCAACTGGGTGGATAATGGAGAGCAGATGCTTGGGACGTACAGTGGAATTGCGCCATTCAGGAACACGCCGCTCGCTGCTGCCAAAGCGCTCAACCTCAAGATGGTCACGGCAGGTGGACCGGTCAATCAGAGTACAGGGAGCCGCGACAGCTGGACAAGGCCCGCCTTGAATGCGGCCATACAGGCGGATGTTGTTCTGTACTTTGGCGGGATTGATCTCTCCGTTGAGGCCGAGGACAGAGACAGGTACTCACTAGCATGGCCTAGCGCTCAAGCCAAGCTGCTTTCGGATATTTCTGCCCTCGGCAAGCCAACGGTAGTCGTACAGCTAGGAACAATGCTCGACGACACGGCGCTGTTGGACAACAAGAACATCTCCGCCATCATCTGGGCAGGTTATCCCGGCCAGGACGGCGGAACTGCCGCGTTCGACATCATCACCGGCAAGACCGCTCCATCGGGCCGCCTTCCAGTAACACAATACCCCGCCAAGTATGCAAACCAGGTGCCCATGACCGACATGGAAGTCCGCCCGTCCAAGGATACCAAGGGGGGCGCGGCTAGCAACCCAGGGAGAACATACCGGTGGTACGACGAGGCCGTCCACCCGTTCGGGTTCGGGCTGCACTTCACGAACTTCACCACCTCTGTCGCCGTGTCCTCCTCATCCGCCATCTCCACATCAGACCTCGAGTCCGGCTGCAAGAGCGAGAAGCACATCGACAAGTGTTCGTTCCCATCGTCGCTCGAAGTCTCCGTCACCAACGACGGCAAGTCAACCACCTCGTCCTACGCCGCACTGGCGTTCGTGCGGGGTGAGTACGGGCCCAAACCCTACCCACTCAAGACGCTGGTTGCGTATGGCAAGCTGCACGACATCGCACCGGGGCAGACTAAGAAGGTGAAGCTCGAGTTGACGCTGGGTGACCTCGCCAGAACTGCGGAGAATGGGGACCTGGTGTTGTATCCAGGCAAGTATGAGGTGCTGGTGGACGTGCCGACCGCTGCCAAGGCAAGCTTTGAGATTCGTGGCGGCGAGCTTGTTCTTGATCGGTTCCCGCAGCCAAAGGATGATTAGATACCGAAAGGGGCGGCCTTCATGGTGGAGGTGGAAGCTTTGGGTTGGGAATAGGAAATGTTTCGCAGAGGAGCATGGTTTTGCGGTTCTCGAAAAGTCTGTTTAAGGAAGGCGCATATATGTCTGAACTTTTCTCACTGGTCAAAAATGAGGTTTAAATTTGGACGTCTTAATGAGGGCTCACGTGAAGGTGGGCTTTCTGTTGGCGAAAGTAACCCTTTATCTTTTGTGCCGACATTCAGGGACCTGATTACTCTTTAAAGGGCACTTGGATCCATCTGGGACTGACCTAGATAGAGATGACCTCATCAGTTAGCATGAATGCACTAGTAAGGCAGCCGCCCCTGTCTGAGGATGGAAGGCACTCGCCCAACAGCAGGCGGCGACTTCCCAATTGATATAATTCCGTTCGTATCCCTGGCCCCACTTCAGCCCAGCAGCACCAGACAAAGCGGTAGCTCGCTCACTCCAGAACCAACGTGGATGTCGGCCAGAGTCCGCAGCAACCTGGATCACAACCGTCCACAACCGTCGAGCAAACCATGCCCCAAGACCAAGACGATTAGAGCTTTACAGTTGCCAGAAAAGACACTCCAACTGGATATGCCACAACAGTCAAGTCCAAAAGGAAACATGGCGGGGCCTACTGGCGGAGGAGCCATAAACCAAAATGCATCAAAGATTGTGAGTCTTTTGTTCTTCGGGCATCTCCCATAGTCTTTGATGTATACTGAAGCTGACAAAAACTTTCAACTCAACGAAACAGAACAAATCTACGGCCTTGGCAGCGCTTGGAGACAATGAAGTAGACCATGTCCAGGCCCAGCAAGAACAGACTGGAATGGCTGAGGATATCCGCTCGCTTGCAAGCGGCGGTTGTGCCGATGGCGTTGGCAAATCCCACATTGAAAGGGCCATGGACAGTGATGAAAGTTTGCTGCGAGACAAAGCATCCGAGAAAACCGCAGAGGAGAGATCTGTGTGGCGACCCCAGTCTCCAGGCATGTTGACAGCAGCCATGCGAGCTCCCTGGAATATGGACTTGGTGAAAGCGTCACGACTATCCAAAGGTATGCTTTTCCCCGAGCATAGTTCCAACTACAACAATCAACAAGAGACTGGCCAGCCGTGCGCTTTGGAAAACGTCAGGCTGACAAAGCCTAGCGCAATGGCTCCAGGCTCACGAAGCGATCCTCCTTCAATGTGGCTTTCTCGTCTGTCTCGATGGCCATGCCAACGAACCCCGAGATGCTTTTCATCCTATCACACCCAAAGGTGGTGCGAGCACAATTCCTCCAGAGTTCACCGGGGTCCGAGAGCTTCACGAATACCTGACAAAACAATCCATGCCCTTGGCTGTTCGAAAACTCTGCCAGAAAGCCTCACCTAGCTTATATGCTGCCGCTTATCCTGTCGACGCTTTAGGATTGCCCACGCAGCCCAGTCTACCTGACGTTGATGATATCGACAGTCCAGAGGCGATCATCCACTTGCAAGTCCCCTTTGTCGCACTTGCCTTGGTGCTACAGCATCATGTCAAGGTTATACACGCCGAACTGAGTTTCGAACTTGACCCGATCCCAGGCCCTGACAAATGTGCCAAAACTATCAGTACCCGCAGAGGTCCCCACAGACCCAAGAAAACGAAGCCCATCGTGGAGAAAATCACTGTGCCGGCTGTACCCGATGTTGCAGAGGACATGAAGATGGGAAGGGAGCGAAGGAAGCCTACGCCAAAGTCTGTCGCCACTACACTTTTGGATTTGGAGCAGGCAAGGAAGTTGGTCCCGATAAAAGACCTTCTAGAGACCACAGAGAAAGGAACAGACTATGCCTCCTTTCTCAAAATTGCCAAAAGCAGTCTTGTATCAACAGGCCGCCAGGTACACATAACCGTGAACGAGTCCCAGGGGCAAAAGAACACGAGAAAAGCTAAAGAAAGGATATATCTGACCAAGATGGCAGAAAGACTAGTTGAGATGTGGTTCCAGGACAAAGAAGAGTTTTTCAGAAAGGAGAGCCGGCTTCTTAACGGTAAGACCGAAAAGGCGGCCCGCAACAGAGAACCGGCTGCCAGAAACGCCGAGGTGGCTGGCCCAAGTCGCAGGGAGGAGCATACCCTTCGCAGGCTTGCGGAGTCTCAAGATTGGTTGGAAAGATCGGTAGGGTCGGATGGTTTAGAGAGCCGCATCAGGAACCTCGATGAGCTGCGCCACGACCTTCTTTCGGGCTACGAGAAAGCCGCGGAGCTTGATGAGGAATTGAGAACGCTCAAGGACTTGCAGGCAAAGCGAGAAAAGGAGAACCAGAAGGCTTTTCAAAGAGCCCAGGAGCTCGAAGCAGAGTTGTCCAGGTTGAGGGAACTGAGGACCAGTGCTTTTCAAGACGATGAAGGCGCCACCAGCAGAGATCTTGATCATAACGAATTGGAAACGAAAACCGCTGCATCTTATTCTTCGGCGACTCGGCGGGCTCACAAAGGAGAGTCCTCCACCCAAATGAATAAGAGAAAGACCGAAGACACTCAAGTGGCACCCGCTGTTCCCCGTGATAGACTGAACCCCCATAAAAGGGCCCGATACGAGCCCAATCCTCGCGGTCCTGAAGAAACGTCATCCATCACAAGCCGACGGAGTATTTTTCACGATAGCCAGTTATTGCAACACGGTGCTCACATTGCAAGCTTGGCTCCTCCCGTCAGGTATGACCAACCTTTGGACTATTCGCTCGTTAGTCCCACCAGGTCAAATTCTGAAGGCAGCTCGCGGAGCGGCCTAGGAGGCCATGTTGAGCGGCAACATATTGGACCAGACCATAATAGTTTCCGACAGCATCTAAACCAAGAGAGCCAGCTTGGGGTACCACAGGCTCACGTCCGTCGGCGTCAGTAAGCACCTTGGGGTTTCCAGCAGTTTACTGTGCCGGTCTTGTACCCAAATTAAAATATGACCAATTCAGCCCCTTTCCCTCTACAGGCCCCTGAAGGCTCCAAGAGCCAGCCACAGGGTTCCTTTCAGCATCACTTGAGGCAGCAGAGATCAGAGCATCAATGGACTGAGGATGTTCTGAGGTTGTTAGTTATTGTTTTCTTTTTCTCTCAAAGTGGATTCCAAGAGTGCAGGGAAGAACTCCTTTATCATGGCCTCAAAACCTTCAAATGTATACTTGTTTCGCGTAGCTGAAATGTTTAAGTGCCTTTCAATCCTAGGCAGCAGCATAGTATCTCTCAAGGTCAACTCCTATGAAACTTTAATGCCAGTCTTGTTTCAATTTCTATCTACCTGAGCAATAACCGATTCCAACCTTTCGCCGAGGTCCAATATCTTCTCTCAAAGCCCCAAGTATGTTTTGAACGCGTCCTAGCCCGCGGATGATAGGTCTGGATGCGAAAGCGCAAGCCAGACACTCCTAGAAATGCCAGTAGATGCGCAAAATCACCGCAGACAACTGGTCACCAATTAAATTTCCCAAACTTTTCATCAAAAGATCCAGTTTAGGCTGGCCCTGATAACTGACCTTTTTTCACAAGACCAAGACTAGAAGAGATGTGAAATAAAGAGAAGAACGCGGCTCAGTAAAGAAGAGATGAACAAACAAATCAACATTTGACCATTGCCCTCATAAGTGGTCACCCATGTACTGCAGTCAGCATGTATCACAGACTAAGCAGTGCCCTGGTCCTAGGCCTAGAGATCGGATAGAAAGACAAAACATCATGTGGCAACGGGACAAGACGAGCGCGCGAGGAAGCGGGCTTCCACAGCGATGTGCCCAGATTGCTCTCATTGTGCTCATAAAGCTGATGATGACCTGCGCTATCGCCCTACTCATCAACCATTCAAAGCCTCGTCTTGTTCCATCGGGGTAAATGCAGAGTGCGAATAGGGTTGGAAATTGTCCACCGCGCCAGTGGCGCCATAGGCAAACTCGTCAACTGCAGTGTCGTCGTATTCTTCATGGCCAAACTGTGAGTCGACCCTGTCCTCGTCGGCCATATCATCAGCTGTCGCAGGTTGCATTGTTTGACATTGCTGTTGTTTTTGGGCTGCACGCTGATGGTTGCGGTTGCGATGGTAAACAAAGTCACTGGCAAGGTCGATAGCACCTTGGACAATTCGAGATAGGTTCTCCGGTTGGAAGGTGTGCTGGTCGCCGTTTTTGGCGCGCTGATGGGTCAGCTCGCGGGTGAAGCCGTGGATGAACTGGTGAATCATTTTATACTCGATGGACTTGTCAGAGAAACGCAGGGCGTGTAGGAGAATTGTGAACGTGTCCCTATTGAGATCTTGGGCTAGTTCAGGGAAGAGACTCTGGTTTTAAGGGTTATGTAGAAGTTAGTCCATGTGTTTACACTTGGATGAAAGAAATAGCGGGGTGATTTGACTGTGAAAATTAGTCGATAACTTACAGAAAAGTCAGAGAGCATTGGCTCTACAACGGCATTGATATCCACGCCAGGAGCTGGCGGGCTCAGGCGAAGCTGGAGAATCGTACTGGACGAGTTGGAAGGGTTGAGAAGCTGATCAAGCATGGAGGTGGTGTATTTGATGACATTGACGTTGCTTTTGCTATGGCGGTCCATTTTGGATACCAGTGAAACAATTTCGCGGCCCATGGGGGTAAAGAGTTCCCCTGCTGTATAGCCTGTATCATACTTCCTGGGTATCTTTGTAGAGGAAACCCGAATGTTCTGCATGTACTCGGGGTTTAATCGACCCATATGATGCTGTTGCTGTTGCTGTAGCGTCTGGTGCGTTGGCTGGTCGTAGAATGGGTTTGCCTGCTGGTAGTCCTGCTGCCGAGCATGCTGCTGTTTCAAGGCAGGTTGCGGGAAGAGCTGGACTGGTGGCCCACCAAGATGGCTAGCCAATTGACGGCGTGGCTGGGGATAATGAGGGTGTTGCCCCCAAGACTGCTGCTGCCGAGCCTTTCGAGCCTCATTGCCGCGCTGAATCCTGTTCTCTTCTAACTCTTTTCGCTCCAGCGATCTGAGCGCAGCCTCGTCATTGAGCTGATCTATGTCCTGTGTCTGTGGTAAATTCGCGACTGGGCGCATCGGCGTCGGACTGACCATTGCGGCTGAAAGATATGGGTTGGCGGCACGAAGTGTTGAGGTTGAGGAGACATGATGAGTATGATCGTTCGCGATATTACTGGGGACTGCAGTCTGGCCATTTCCGGCTCCTAGTATGGAGTCCGGTGTGCCTGGAAGAGCAGAAAGGGGGTAGCTGTTATTGATAATGCCAAGCTGCTCGGCTAGGAAATTAGTGGTCTGAGTCTCTTTGGCCAGTCTACCTACTTGCTGGTCCACTTCATTACCAGGACCGGCGCCATCGTTGTCATCCAGCTCAGTTTGAGGTGGCACTTTGGACTTGGCTGTGTCTTTGCCTTTTGTGGCCGTTGAGGATGATGGAGTGGCAACCTTCGACTTCTTTTGCTTCTTTGAATTTGCAGAAGTTTCACTGCTTGTCTTCGACTGCGCCGTCGAGCCGTCAGTATCTGCATGTTTTCGCTTGGTGCCTTGATTTCCTTTGCTGGACTTGACTGCAGCTGTTTGTGGCGGATCGGCCTTGTCGGACTTGGGGGCACGAGATCTTTTGGTAGCACTCTTGCTACTAGTTGCTGCTGCAGGGGCCTTCACAGGTACCATTGCCTTCAGAGCCCTCACCACACCATCTCGGCCATCTTTTTCCATGGCTTCCCGGAGTTTGTTCAATGTTTCCTTTAAAAAGACGCGGCGCTCGCCCACTCCTTTGGTATCATCTTTGCGGAAAGCACGGAAAAAGAAAACGTTATCCTGGTTGACATTTCCCGAAATGCATGTTCCCGAAGTGTTGTCTCTGTTGCTGAGTTTCAGCAGGGACATGTTCTTGCCCTTGAGATTGACCACAACTCGCAAGGCGCTCTCATCTTTCGGAAGGATACGTATCTCTTCATCGGTCGAACTGGCCACAGTCAGATCACGTCGATGCTTCTTGCCCTGCAATTTGGGCTTTTTCTTCTTGGTATCTTTGCTTTTGTCATCGTTTGCGTCTGCCGTGGCGTCGTCAGCAGGCGATTCAGTCAGCGATTCTATGGTCTCATCGCTTGGGGTCATGCCGATCCAAAGGAAGCCATGGACGCCAAGGTGATCAGGAGTCTGGTGAAGCTCTTCGGGTGTTGGCTCGAGGCCGGGAACCTTTTGCGCGTTCTCGCTCCCTGATGCAGCGTTCACCTTGGTCGCAACGGTGAGAATAGTGCCTCGTGTCCATTTGGCCTCCACGCCATGGCAGTAGGCATCGGCATTGTGACTGAAGGCAAAGTAATCGAGGCGGTCAACGTCTGCTGGCCTTTGAACCACAACCTGTTTTGCCTGGGCAGCTTGGGGTGCAGGACTGTGAACTGAGGCTGAGGTGGCTACTGGGGGCGGCTGTTGGTCATTCTCAACAGGCTCGCTGCTTGGGGCTGTGGTGGGATTGATATTGTCGATAGCTTCAGTTGCAGGAAGTAGAAATTGACGGAGAGACACTTCTAGGGGGTCGGTCTCGGTAGATGGATGAGACAAACTAGACAGGCTTGGATCGGCGGATTCCGCCATGGTTGTGCTGGTACTTGTGCGGATTTAGGTAGGTATCTTAACGGCGACAAAAGGTTAACCCTTTGTTTAAAGGCGAGTAAAGAAAGTGCATATAGAACGAATTCAGTAGCACAAGGCAGATATCTGAGAATGGGAGGCCAGGGCGTGGGGAAGAGAGTTGAAAGGTAACTTGACCAAACCCGTATGTTGTCCTGATAAGTTGGGGTAATAATGGGAAGAGATTTGAATGACTGACCAACACAGACCGCAGTACACTTAGGTCTGGGGAGATTGATGTTGAGCAGTGAATGGTAGTTGCTACAGCTTGCCTCAAGATCCCAGGCTTGTTTGCCAGAGATGGGGGAAAATGTGAAATTGTGAAGTGGGGCAAAATAAAACTGATCGAGAAGGTACGAAGGCGGTTGATGATCGACCTTTGAGGAAAGCGCGTAGAATTTCACTCACCTTTCCCTGACTTTCAAAGTGGCTGATGGAAATAGAAAACACAGCTGGGAGAGCTTTTCCCCGGACCAAGCTTCTGCTTCTTCTGCCTTGACACTTGTCACTCGCGAGATGCACGAATAACTTGGACGGGATTGCTAGACGTGTGACCAAAGGATTGCTTTTGGCACTTTGAAATTCTAGCTTCTTTTCGGGTTTTAGGTACTTGGGTTTCTTGGGTTAGATATGAAGATTCAACAATGGAGTTGGATCGAGGTCAACTTCATGGGTCCCACGTGACATAACGTGCCCATTTCTGTCTAGTTCTGATGCCAAGACGACAATTTATGCCTGCTTCCCGCAAAATGAGGGGTGCGTTTGTCTCATAATCCTGTAGTGATCATTGCGGCCTTTTGGAACAGCGTGTCTAGGAATGAAACAGGAGACCGCAGGTACAATTCCTGAGTTCACATTTTCACAATACCCATCATTTATAACAAACCCACCAGGTTGACGCCTTGATTGTCTTCCAATAAGTCCCCCGAGATGTACTGCAACGTTTGCATCGCAGCATTTCGCGATCGTGCAGACGGCTTCTTGGAGTTTGGCACGCAAATATCCATTGCCCATCACAAAACATTCCAGTCTTTGAAAGCCTCGTCCGCCGTGGGCTGCGTGATCTGCCACTATCTCTGGCGTGATCTAGTGGTTGACGCATCTTTCTCTGAATGGGTCGAAAGCCGAATAAAGACAGAGTTGGACCAGACTCCTGTATGCACAAAGATTGACTCACATGATCCGGAATCTGCCGAGAGCGAGCTGTCCAACTATGCCACCAACATCTTGTTGTTTAAGGCGGATGAGGGCGACGAAAAATTGGACGTCAAAGTGAAATTGAATTACATACCAAGGAATACAGAACCAAATGTCGCTTCCAATTATGGCATCTTCTTCCTAGATCCTGTTAGTGGTGAGTATTTATCTATATTGACGGATAGTCAATCCAACACTCAATCAGCTCATTAGGGACTTTGGCTAAAGGCTTTCTTGTATTGTCAAATTTTTTGTCTTCCCTACCAGATAAGACAAGCAAATATAGGGTCTCTGGGGATTGTACTTGGAGTGAATCTAGCATTCAAAAGGCAAAGGTCTGGATGGAAGATTGTATCAACAACCACAAAGCATGTGGCAAGCCAGATACTGGTAATTGGGCGCCTACTCGTGTGCTTGATCTGTACTCTTACGGTGGCGGCGATGGAAACATCCAGTTGGTTATTCCTGCCGAGGAATGCAAAGACGCTTTAGGGCCGTATGCAGCTCTCAGCTACATATGGGGTGGCCAGCAATCCATACGACTGAGCAGCGACACGATTGCATCCTTTCGTCAAGGTATCAGCGGGACTCTGTTACCCAAAACATTCCGAGAAGCAATCCAGGTGTGCCAGCACTTTTCCATCCGGTACCTTTGGATAGACGCATTGTGCATCCTTCAGGACAGCCACGAGGACTGGCTTTCAGAGGCAGCAAAGATGGACAAGGTGTACGCTCACAGCCACCTCACCATCGCGGCCGCAGCGTCACACAATCCGGCAGATGGTCTCTTCCGCCATCGTGACCCGGTCTTTGTCAGCCCTGCAGATAACCCCATCGCCGTGGACATCACTGGCGTCTACGAATACTGGTCGGATGACGAGGTGTTTAGAGATCAGGGCTCGTCGCACGGCCAGCAAAAGCTGGCGATGTTTTATGCAGTCCCCAAAGACGACGGGATCCTTCGCAGTCCCCTCACTCAGCGTGGGTGGTGCCTGCAAGAGAGGCTTCTCTCGCCGAGACTTCTGGGGTTTGGGCAGGACCAAATCTACTGGGAATGCACGCAAACCTCTGCAGTCGAGACGGGATGTCCAGCGCGGACATGGCCAAAAACAGCCACGCCAGACTTGAAGGCACGGTTTCGCAACCCTGGCGACGGTTCTTTCCTCGAGATGGAAGATCAAGGCAAAAGGGATCCTTATCTCCTCTGGGGAGAAATAGTCGAGATGTACTGCAGGACTCGGCTGACAAAGCAGACGGATCGCCTCGTTGCCCTATCGGGTCTTGTGAAGGCATATTCTACCTACATAAACGATATATACGTCGGTGGAATGTGGAAAAGAAGCCTGGAAAGCGAGCTCATGTGGTTCAAGGAGCATGGTATTGGGGAGGCAGCCTCGAGCACGGACTACATCTGCCCCTCGTTTCTCTGGGCGTCCGCATCTCTTCCCTGCAACCTCGGTATCGAACCGAGGGTGAAACCCCGGTACCCCCTACTGTTTGATGTTGTTGACCTGCAGTTGGTTTACGCCACAAAAGACGCGACAGGCGGTGTGACCGGCGGCCACATGGACGTCAGAGGCACGGTGGTGGAGGTTAGACTTTCTGCTGGGACATACAAGGGCTGGGATGCCATCGATTTGATGGACCGTGCGGGGAGGCCGATCCAGGCTCCTACAGAGAAGAACCATGTGTACTTTTTCTACCCGGACCGCATGCTCACAGTCGGCGCGGGAGAAGAAAACGCCCGGCCCTTTTACCTGCTTCTCGGTGGGGAGTTTTTCGAGTATTACGACGATGATCCCGCAGCACCCGGGGAAAGGTCCGGCGCAAAGGCGGCACGTCAGGCCAACCGGCACTGCAGCTGGATCCTCCTGGAAGCAGTGGAGAATCAGCGCGGAGTCTATCGACGGCTGGGTATGCTGCACACTACCCAGGGCTTTTGGGAAAAGGACGGAGAGGAAATCGACTCTTCATGGCACGTGGTTCACCTTAGTAGTCTGGGTGACGAAGTGCCCAATCGTGGTAGGGAAGGAGACAAGTACATCATCCGCATTGTGTGATTTGGTAGCTCTTTGGGGGTTCGATAGAGGAGACGGTTCTAGACAGCTGGCAGTATAGAGATTTCAAGACATTCGTTCAGGAATTTACTTTGCAACGTCAAATATTATATTGCGTTGAGTGAAAGAATTCAAAATTTGGTAGCATTCTAATGTCAGTCATTACAATTCTTGCACAATAAACAAGGCAGCATTACTCTGCAGCTCAAAGAATGCATGGCGTTGGAGGAGAGTATATTTCTGGCGAATGATGGCCGATCTATTGGCAGTCTAGTTGAAATGAGTATTGATTAACAAGCTCTACAATAGACTTTACAACTCAATCAAAGTCGTTGGTACTGTCTAGGTAACCAAGGCAAGGTACCACCTACCTCACAAGGCAAGTAGCTAAGGCACTCACAGTCTCTTCCTTGTGAAATCTTGCATACCTTTGTTGGCACGAATCTCACAAAGCTTACCACATCTATATGAGAGCCGTCACTTGAAATGAGACTTTATTTTAATGCCATCTTCAAAAATAAGAGCAAGATTACGGTCGCCTGCCGGTAATGGCTCGTACATTAATTCACTTGTATTATGGAGATCGAGAGTGGCTGTGGCTACTTTTGTGATCAACCCAAGCCCAACCAGAGACGCACGCAAACAATTACAACATCGGACAACCGCTGGCTGCTCAACGTTCCCGGAATGCATGTTTTGATCCGTATCAAAAGACTCGCTTCACAACCACTTGTCGGTGCCGGTGTGCGAAAAGTACTGACCACCCTTGGCCTCGATGGTGGACTCGCCGAGGATCCGCAGCAGCTCGACGGCCGACTCGGACGCGGGCTTGGGGCCGTTCCACTCGGGCTGGAACTCTTTGAAGATGGCCTGCATGTGTCCCATGGCGGCCTGCTGTCCTTCGTTTACTGTAGCAGGGGGGTTATTAGCAATGCAGATGGACTATAGGGAACAAAAGTGTACAAGAGAAAGCATGTAGACGAGAGAAAGAAAAAACAAAAAGACTCACAGTTGGAAAAGTCAAGAGTGTCCACGGTCCCGGGGCAGACGCTGATGAAGAGCACGCCGTCCCTGGCGTAGCGGGCGTGGAACTTGCCGGTGATCATGTTGTGGGCGGCCTTGCTGGCGGCGTAGGCGACGCAGGCCTCGAGGTGGTACTGGCTCACGAGGGACAGGTCGGCGTGGCCGGACGAGACGGACAGGACCCTCTTGGTGTCGCCCTTGAGGACCAGCGGCGTGAAGAGCGAGTAGAGGTTGAAGTTGCCCACGACGTTTGTCTCGAGCGAGTCGCGGAGGTACTTGGCCGCGCCCTCGGCGCCGTTGTACTTGACGCTTGCATGACGGGTTAGCTTTCTTTTTTATAGTTGCGAGAAGCTGAAAGCCTGGACTGATAGCATTGTGCTTTTTTTGGGGCTGAAAAAGAAAACGCTCACAAGTTCTCGACGTCGTAGGCGTCGGTAAAGGTCATCAGGGCGCCGTTGGCAATGAGGTAGTCGAGGCCCCCGCCCGTCAGCTCCGCCGTCTGCTTGGCGGCCCGCTCCAGCGCGTCGTAGTCGATCAGGTCCGCCTGGATTATGGTGATGTTGCTGCGGTCCTTGAGCTCTTGGGCCACGCGCTTGTCGACCGTGGCCTTGTCGCGGACGAGGCCGACGACCTTGTTGTCCTGGGACCGGGAAACGTTCTCCAGGAGTGCCCACTGTGGATGGAGGTCAGCGTTGGTGATGGTTGGGGCTGGTTGGTCAGTCGGATGTGGATAGGGGGAACACTGACGCCAATGCCCCTCGAGGCTCCGGTGATGACGTAGGAAGGCATTTTGTGTGGTTTGGGACCTTTGGGTTGATTTGATTGTTGTAGAACTGGGGTATGCGAGTATGATTGATGCAGGCAGCAGAATGATATCAAGTCAATTCAGATGATGTCCATGGTAATTTGCGATGGGATTCTCATGGGTTTCAACCTGCTTTTTATACCATTTCCCCATTTCCCCTTGTATATGCATGCTCGCACTTGGCGTGAGGATTTGAAATGTAGCGCATGTCGCCTGCAGTTCTGATTTGCCATCTCGGTCACTTGAATGTCGTCAGCGTGCACCTAGGCGCTTCTATGCTTACGCGAGATGGCCAGGAGGCTAGAACTGGACCAGACTAGATGGACCGTGGAACTTCTGGGGTGACTTTGGGAGTCTTGGGGGTTTAGGCAGCCTCCACTGCTGACAGATCCGTAACATCTGATGGCAATCTGTCCAATCAGCAATCCAAATCGTGCTCCCAGCGCGCGCGGATAGTTGCCCAAAATCCCTTTGAATCTGTTCCATGCCCTGGTCGTCTTACAGGACCATGGCATTAGTCAGCCGGCTGGTGAATGGCGTTTGGGTCAAGGCAACTATGGGCGAAATGGATTGTTTTGTCGTCTTGTTTTTGCTGTAACCTGCAGGCACCATTACCAATCTCGCCACAATCACCCAGAAATCTCAAAGTCCAAAAGTCAAACTTTCGGCGAATAAAAGAGTATTGTTGACCGACGCTCTACAGTCTACTGGTAAAACATGGGACACGCAAAGATCAATCGTGCATGCGGCACCTGCAGAGGTAGGACCCTTGAACCAAGCCGGGATTGGATGCAGCCAGGTGGGACTAGTCTAGTTCTAGTCTAATACTTAATATCTATCACCCTCCTCCATGGACAAATTCAGATCCGTCGTGAGGACTGGCCCATTGTGCCGTCGCCGGTGAAAAGGCCATTACAGATGCAGGATTGGCACCTGCTGCCGCTCGTGAGCTGGGTGCTGTACCACGACGCCCTGTCGCGTTTTACGCTGCACCACTGGCGCCGCCACGACAGTTCACAACTTGACCGAGGTGCTCGACATTGTCGACCAGTGGCCCGCCTACCAACATTCCATGACCAACCCCGAGCGGGCAGGCGTACAAGCGCCGCATCCGACGCACGCACGACGCCATACGCCTGGAGCTGGCCGGCCCCCGGTGCCCCGCCTCGGACGCGCAGGGACCGCCGACCTCGTCGCCGTTGATCGGCTGCTGCTCGAGGCCGCCTGGGCGCAGGACGACCTGCTGGCCGACGCCCAGAGGCTCGACTACAGGCTCAAGCTGAGCGGCGTCATCAACCTCGCCATGATACCGCCCAGTTTTGTTTCACAAGGTGGGTGAAAGAGATCAAAAAGGCGGCGGCCGGGAATTTCGGGCCGCAGGAGCTGAGAGATGAAAAAGATGGGGAAATGTGGTGAATGCAAACCAGACCGTGGTGACTCGCTTGGGCAATGGGAAGAATATAGTTCCAGGCTTTGAAAATTCAAAAGAATGTGCTGTTATTTTTGGTGTCGATATTTTCGACCCACTGTAGCTCATCCTACTACAGGAGGTCTCGACATTATGCCTTTGTAAAATATACAGAGTGCAATAATAATATCTATACTTAGTAAAGCCTTTGGCCGAGTTTTTAGACGCTTTGGGTAAGGGATCCCAAAACAAGCAGAAGCCCTCCGGTGGCAAGCTTTTGTAACCCTTTTGCGCAACTCGTACCTTGGACCCGTCTTGCCGTCTATTACTTTTGTCGTTTGAAAACTTTGCAGAAATCCTGGCCTCCGTGTCATTGTACTTTAAGTCTTTGACCCGTCTATTCCCAGTCCCCCTTGTTCTCGATTGCAATTATTAACCAACGTCCAACTTTCGCATTGAATCATTCGCATAATTGATACTAATTATTAAATACAAATATAAATATAGGCACCACTACTATCTCTTACGCCCAATGTAAGTGTAATGTTGCTTTGGAAAGAGAGTATTATATAAATTATTCTCCTTGGTCGCAGTCTTATACTAAGCCCAGACACTAGTTCTAGTTGCTTGTCTACACCATCATATAATCTGCTTATTTTCGTCACGCTTTCTCAACATTTTACACAAGTTACTTACGGCAATTTTACAACTCGAGCTAGCGCCCTCGAATAAATCGAATACATCCCACAATATGAGACTTGTCCTATTTGTTACCACGGCCATGCTCGCCCTCCAGGTCACGGCCATGTTCGGCCGCCGGCGAGACGGCAGGATGCCACCGTGGGAATGGGTTACTTGGAAAGACTTTTGCAGATTAACTCTAAAGAAGGGCGATGAGATTCAAAGCCAGTCCAAGTGGGTTGCAAAGCCGGGTCCTATCGGCATCCTTATCCAGCCGGGAGTTTACGAATCGTTCAAAACCGACAAAGATTGCAACCCCAAAATCAGACGCGGCAAGCTGCCAGACGGCTACACGCTCCATGGCCAGTTAAAATATATTACCCCCGATTTAGCTTCAATGTATAACCGAGTGCTCGATGACACAAAGTGGTGGCCGTTCGACTCACAAGAAGCGCCTCAAACTTCAACAACGGTAGAAAAGTCGCTTTAAATTATATGGTTACGACCGTGGATTTCGTTTATAAATTATGCGGTAGCTTTTGTTAATACTATCTACCGGTAGTTACTTTTATTATTAAACTGGGGATCTGGTTTTAATTTGATTATTTGTTTTTTTCTTTTTTTTTTTTTTTTTTTTTTTTTTGCAAACACCGTTTTTGAAATGTATTTAATATTAATATCCGCTTCGTTAGAATGGTTGGAATACATTCTTATAACATTTTCAACTATTAATTGTCGTATAGAACATATATTTGCTTTATAGTTACGCCGGCGAAACCGGTCCAGTTTCAAACTTCAAAACATTGGCTAGTATATTAAATAGTTTCGCGGTGCTTAAATTCTCGAATTTACAATATTTTAAAACAACACTAACAGTTTCAAGCATGGCAGTTCACTTTCGCGGCCTATTCTTATTATAAGGTCGTACAATTATCAAAATAGATATACTAATATTAAAACAGTATTGAAAATATCTCAAAAAACTAACTTACCCTAGTAGTTTTAATTGGTTGGAAAAACTAAAATCAAGCTTATCTATAAATATGTTTGTTTTTAATATATGAAAAGCTGTTTCTGCAGTTATTAATAAACAAAATCAGGTTATAAATAACGTAAATGTTGGAATATAGGTTTTATACGTTCAATTCATTCATTGAGCGATGACTCACGTGCAGTCCTGCACCTGACTCACCTGGCTCAAATGCGGGTATAAGACGGAAGGACGCTCAGAAGCCCATCGTTAAACAATTGAAAAGATCCGACAACAATATAAAGCCTTTACCTATAACAGCGTCGCGTTGATCTATCATTCTACAAAAGGCCTATCAACATTTGTAAATTTTCAAACCATATTCCAAAACAGCTACTTGTCAAAGTCATCATGCAGGCGTCGACGCTTTTCACCCTAGCCATCGTCACGTTGCTGTCTTTGGCGAATCAAGCCTACGCTCATGGTTGGCAATGGTGCATCGTGACCGTGTTTTACCAAGGCCGCAGCACTGGAGAGACGTTTCCAACAGCAAAGAAGGTGGGAAGAAAGTACGAGTTCCCTGGCGAGGGGAAAAGATATGCTCCCTACAAGTTCGTTTGCGACGACCAGTGCAAATGTGTATCGGCCGGTCGCCCTTTTCTCACTGGGATGAGACTTGAAGGACAGGGCCATGTCCCAAAGGCCAAGCACGAATAACTTCCGAGGCAATGTATTTTACTTGTTCAATTGCATACAGATATAGGTACCTGGGGAGGTAGTTTTGGACCCTTTGGTAGTTCACTTGGGCATGCTGCATGCACGACGCAGGGAGATGAGGGAATTGATTAGGGCTGGTCGTGTGGTGGCATGGCCACTTGTAAAGTATAAAGGAGCCATCGCGCTCTCGTGCATAACTTACTTTGCAATTCGATCTAAGTCGACAACGAAAATAATGAGAAAACTCGGACCCGTTCCCTGTTTAATTGTCCCACTATTTACCAACCGTCACTGGATCCCCGACATATCTAACAACCTTCCTCACGATACCCCAAAAGGCACAAAGCTTTTACGGTATCTCGTGGTTTCTTTTGAACGTAGCTATTCACAGTCACAGCAACGAAATCGCCAAATCACAACCATATGGGTACCTTTACAGTGCGTTTCGTCTGATAATACAAAATGCCCAACTGCGAAGTTCAACCACGAAAATCTCCGACGTCACGACCCGGAATGCACGTTGACGTAACATGCACGAACCCAACGCCGGGCTGTTTATCATTGCAAACCGAAGCGTTTCTCTATAACGATCTTATACATGTTGTACATGCAAAGATATCGTGCTAATTTGGGCGTGCGTGCGCCTTTTGTGTGCATTCATGTCAATGACACATTGTGGCTTCGCAGTTGGTAAGCATTCTGCACTGCAAAAATAAACGCACTGTAATAGGGCCATGAGGTTGTGATTTAAACAAGACGCTGCTGTAAAATAGCCACACCTCTTCAATTTTTATCAACATCTCGTAACCGAAAAAAGACATTCCATTTTTATTCTCCAGCCCTACTGCTCACTACTCGTACAGCCCTGGATCTCTTGGTTCCTGAATCGTAGCCTGCCTGCCGAGCTATACCGCTTTGACCCTATTTTTAAAAAGGTTCCCTTGCCAGCTCTATTTTTACCCCGTATAATTATAGTTTGTCTAATTATCACGCTCGCAGCTCGAGAGCGCTCAACTCATGTACAAGAAGCCTTTTTGTCCATTCAAAAGGCTCTGTTTTTTTTTTTCGCTCTTCCCCTCGACTCCAATGATGTATCCCTCTTGAGAAAACCTTTCGTTAACTATCCTCTCTACCCACCGTCTAATTCCTTTATTGTTAATTTGTCCAGCGAATTCACAGTAATGAATCCAAAAATCCAATAAATAGTTTCCTCGTCTCAACTAAATTCAAAAAACCTTTTCCACTCGCACACTACAATGAAGTTCAACAACCTCTTGGCCCCGGCAGTCATCGCCTCTGCATCTCTGGCCGGCCAAGCCGCTGCCTTCCCTTGGGACGAGCGCGTGTGCCAGGTTACCGTCTTCTATCCGGGAAAAGAGACGGGAACGTTGATGCCACACTTGATGGAGCCGGAAGAGCCGATTGTGATCCCCAAGATCAACGGCAAACGTTACTACGCCGTGTCCGACGCCAATTGCAAATATAAGCGGTACGACGTGGATCCCGAGGGTAATCCTTGGCCCTCGGGGCTCAGAGTAAAGGGTGTTGCCGTGAAGCTGTGGAAAGAAAAGCTGGACTAGCTCGCTGGGGATTATTCGAAAAGGTGCAAGGTATTCGCCGTGCTTTTTCTTTTATTATTAAGTTTGTTTATGGAGCGAGAATGATTGTTTGAGTATTGAGGGAATAAATATGAGCCACTACAAACACAAGATTTGAGTCCAGCATCACCCAGAAGGGACTGAGTCGGACGGACTTGCTTGCCGCCAATAAGCCCTCCAGGCACATTAAATATAGAACAAAAAAAATACAAAACGTTAAACCCATTATATCCATCTCTATTGATTCTTTTCTGTGAGCCTGTTAGTCCATGTGCACGCAAAGCATCAAAGAGCATGAAGAAGCACTTGCCCATTTCCAATGCCAAGTTGAGCATCTTTCTGGATAGAAGCGAAGCGGGGTGCGTCTTTGGATATATTGTTGCCTGAACTCCAACGACATGGCGAAGCAGACGGATTGCCTCCTTGGGTCTGCGAGCACCACCATACGCCAGGGCAAGATTGTGTTCCAGGTTGAGTCGGTCAGGGTTGCTGGGAGGCAACGTGCTCTTGCGGATCAAGGAAACCTCTTCAAACATCTCGATCGCCTTGTCGGGCTGCCCGTCCTCGTAGTACGCATCGCCAAGTACTGTCTGATCTATCAAAAAGTCGGCATCGAATTTGCTACATCGAGGCGCTTGGTACTCCACCACTCGCTCAAAGATGCTTATTGCATTTTCGGTATCTCCCGCTTCAAAGTATATCGACCCTACTTCGCGCAGCGTAGCAATGTCTAGAGAACCCCCGTTATTCAGCTCTGTTTTGGCAACTTCGAGCACTTCCTCGAGGAGCGCAAGCACCTCGTCTTGCTGGCCCTCCTGCCTAAAGGCTGCAGCCGCTTGTCGCGTTATCCCCAGGCGTAGTTTGTCGTCTCTAGCAAGTGTTTTCCTGGACCACTGCAAAGCGTATTGGAAATAGCGAATTGCTTTGTTCGGTCTGGGCAGTTCGAGTTGGATTGTGCCCATGAGCCGAAACAGGGAGAAGTTGTCTGCGGAAAGCGCCTTGGCCTCACCTCCCAGGAGCCGAAAAATCATATCCACTATGTTTACTGCCTCTTTGAGAAGCTTATCTTTGTACAAGCTTCGCGCAGCCAGCTCGAGCAGTTGGACTTCTTGTCGTGACGGGTTTTGCATCGAGGACATCCACTTTTCGTACTGGATAAGACACGTGGAGTGGGTCATCAGGAGTGGTCGGTATGGTTGCCACATCCAGTCTGCGCCAAAGTTGGATAGCATCAAGATGCAAGCACCAGCAAGGCGCCGCCCTCGCCTTGATGCCTCGGTTTGACGAAGGAGTAGCCATTCGTGTACCAAGGGATGCATCGATGCTGTCAGAACACCACGCAATGTGCCCGTGGTGATCAAGGCGAGTGATCGGAGCCTCGCTATCGCCCCGGAGAATACGAGGTCGTGGTTCCAAGCATCGTCCGACTGTAGGAAGCCTGGCAGCCGCTGTACGTGCCAGCGGGTGAGTTTGCTTAAGGCGAGGTCGGTTGACGGGATGGTCTTGGCCACTTGGGCTCCCCTCCATGCGTCTTGAAACACATCCAGGGGGACGTCTCTGAAGTGCAGTACCGAAAGTGCAGCCAGCAATTCCAGAGCCGTCTGCGCTTCAAAGTCGTTTGACTTTTCAAGAACGTCCGCCGATGCTTCAAAGGTCGCATGTACAGAGCGATAGCGGGATTGTGCTTGACCAGGGGAGAAGTTGAGAAGGCGTTGCTGTTGCGCCTGGTAGACTTCGGGATACCCAGACAGTGTGCAGAGGCCTTTACGAATGTAGGCACCGGCATGCACCAAAGCCAGGGTGTGACTACCAAGCAGCTGGATCACGCGTTTCGCAGCCTGGACCTCTTCTTCTCTCTCATCATCTGTGGCCGGCTTTATACGAGCGGCATTGAAGAGAAGCTTGACACAATCAGCTTCGTCGAGGTCTTGAAGCTCGTGGCACCCAACGGTGCTGAGGTCTTGGCAGTCCCTGAGGCGCGACGTGACCAAAATGGCCCCTTGGCTTCCAGAAGGGATGTAGCCATGATAGTCTGTCTTTTCGTCATCGGCATTGTCAAGAATCAGCAGCCATCGCCGGCCGGGGCGAACATTAGCTAGCAGTTGCAGGGACTTCTTAACCGGGTCCTCTCCCGCAGAAAGGGGCATCCCGAGGAGGGAAGCAACTTGGGAGAAAGACGACTTGGCAGACTCGAGGGTGCCAACGTCAACCCAAAAGACGCCCCAGAAACTGTGTACCAGTTAGCCGTTAGCCCCTCGCCGCAGTTCCAGCATGATCATATGAGATCAGACCTATCATAAATCCATGATAGGGGCGGACCTACCGTTGACGAACCCGGTTGGCCACCTGTAAACAGACCTCACTTTTCCCCTGGCCTCCGAGACCAGTAAGAGCAAACACCCTGTGGCACCCCGAAACCTCTTGATCTATGGCTCCTTCTATAGTCTCGATAATGGCTGACCGACCGGTGAAGAGAGGATTCACTGCTCGTGGAACAAGCCAGTGTGGTCCGTCACTCCTGCTTGCGTCTGTGACTATACCCCAAGTTTCAGTCATATGGCCAATTTTCCTAGTTGCCGCAAAAACAATCGTGATGGCAGAGTGTATTCCATAGACTGCATACTGCAGACCCTAGACAACGCTACGTACCGTTGCTTCCCCCATAGTAGTTCCCGTGAACGATGGTCCCGGCGTTGTCGTCCCCAGAAACAAGAGTCCCGCTAGCAACGTTTCCATGGCTCACAGACCCATTTACAGCAATCCCATGATTTTGGGGATGTATTTCATTCATGCCGCCATATATGGAATCATCTGCGTGACGAGAAGCAGGTCCACTCATGCTAGACGCTGAGATGTCTGTGGCCACCATGTCTGACGGCTCGTAACGGTCTATAATTGCAGCTGCCACCGATGCAGCCGTCGCTGCTGCAAAGTTCTGCCACAGCTTGCTCTTATGGCTGTCGGCGTAGTCGCAGATGCCCTTGACGACGATGCAGGGTATTTCGTCCCAGGCCCCAGCCCCTTCCATCTCGAAGGCGATCACACCGTGCTCCTCGGCGATGCGATCCCGGTGCTTGCCAGACTTTATGACTGCGTTTCCAGATGCGATGCTGCCTATAAAAACACGAGGGCAGAGACCAGAAGGCCGCTCCAGGCGACGCTCAGCCCTGGAGTGGTGCTGCCCTTGGTCGCATCCGATTTCGGTGCAGGACAAGTTGGCTGCAGCTTGGCAAAAGTGGCCTTGGTCGCAGGTGCCGCATTCGCCGCTGCGGTGTCTGTGTTGATAGTCGGATGGAAAGATTCTGTCGTCCCAGTCGGGCAGGGGCGAGTATTTGTTCGATCCGTATTCCTCCTGGGCCTTCTTTTGAATAATGGCGAGGTTGTCTGCCGCCTTGGATAATAAGAGTTTCATCCCACGCTCCCTTTGGAGCCAGGCCAAAAGCCCGCGGATATCCTTGTTGGCACGGCCGAGACGGTCATCGACGCCATCCTTGGGAACGAATCTGTCTGGATATTGCCGGCCGAAATCGTAGTTTACCACCCTCTTGCTCACAACGACATCCCCCAAGTACACACTTTGATCATTGATGACGGGGAGACCCCCACAGACACCGACGAGCAGAGCGAGCTGGACGTTGGGGTAGCTAGAGCGGAGACCTGCCGATCCAGAAGCTGCAGCCAGCGGTCCCATGTTTGGGAGTTGCAAGAGCACAACGGCATGGCCCGCCATTCGGCCCGCGTAGTAAGTATTGTTGTCGCCCCTGGCTCTTCCATATCGTTGGTCGTCGAACCGCCCGTCAAAAAGCAGGTCCACGGCGTCTGCTTCGAGGGGCAGGGCGCAAACAATAGCTATCTGGAATTCGGAGCGGGACGATGGTGGGGATGCTGAAGCCATGGCTTGCAATGAAACACACGCTGGATTGACGGGACCATGGACTCGACAAAAGAACGCAGCCGGGTTCAAATAAAAAACAAGAAAACTACTAAATATCGCTAAGCAACGCGCTGCCGCGGATTCTGCATATGCGATAATTAAGAATCCAATGTAACAATTCGTGCACCCGCTACCGAGAAAAAGACGTGGTGGGGAGCAACGCCCAGTCATTCATCGATAATTTTCGCGACCCAGAAATGGCTGCAGCCGGCGTCCATCGCTGGCAAAAGGCACCTGAAGTGGGTATTCTCATCCTGCTTGGCCTCAGCCCAGGATTTTGGGGCAACGTCGGGCTAATTGTGGTGGTGTGGAAACCATCTTGCTCCGAGTGAAGGGCAAATCTGGGGGTTGGACAGGCTGGATCACCGCGGCGCTCGTTTTGCTAGGATCCTATCTCCCTCGACTGAATTATCCAAAGGGCGAAAACGAGAGCCATCGATTCCAAATTTGTTGTAGAATCTTGACGATAGACCAAGGTACCTGGGTGTCGGAAAGAGTTTTTGGCGAGTGACAACTGTCTCGTCTCGGATTTTATGCCGTCAGCTGCAGTGTAACGGTAGGGCGGGCTGGGAAATGTTGACGCACACCATCGTACACTGGCAGGCAGCGCTTTTATCGTGCTCCTAACGCTGACTAAGCCCGGGCTGTCATGTGACACCACGATCTATCTAATGCAAAAAAAATGTTGGCTGCATCGACAAAGGAAGGACCCACACCGGACTCGGCGCGCCGCAAAAGCCCGCAGGGGCTCCGAGGCCGACGCGAAAAGGACGGCGACACCGATAGCGACAATCAATTAAAGGCAGAATTTCCCCCCAAAAGAAGTTTGCTTAGCATGAGGTTATTGATGAAACAAAGATTGTTTGAGCTCTTTTTTTCTCTTTTCCAAGCTCATGGTAGCACCTTCCAGGCCAGCGCTTCAGATGCCACCTCCGAACCTGCCGGAGCTGGTCTCCACTTTTGTCCGTTCCTGCCCGGCTTCAGTTCCGCCAAGATCCCGGCGTCGGCTTTTGGTAGCAATTGGCAGGAGCTTGTCTTGACTACTGCACTTTTTGTTCCTGCTGTTCAATCTTGATTGGGACTTTTGTTTTGGTTTCACTTTTGGTATTCTGCCTAACCGCCATGTCACACAAACAATTCTCTGCGTTCCTAATGAAAAAGAAAAGGCCCCGAATATGCAAGAAATTTCGCTTTGTTCTAATTAGTTTTGTCAACTGCCTGGAAAGCTATGCCCTTGGCAGCCAATCGGATATCCACTGCTGAATATACACGAGCTGATCTAGCCAGTGACGGGAGTTGCGAGAATAACAAGCCTAGGCCGTCGACCCTCACAACACCCACCACTCCTAGATCAAGTCCTCTTTTTTTACCATCTCTTCCATCCCTTGTATCCCCAGTCTATCTATGTACCGCTGTTTTCCCTCCCATCAGAAAAGAAAGAGCCTCACGCCTAAAGAGACCACCGGAGCAAGATCCCCCTTTACTGCAGGTTCTCCGAGCCCGGGATGATGGTACCGTTCCTGACAGCCGCGACGTGGCCGCGGGCCAGGTAGCCGTAGGCGGGCATGTACCTGTCGAGCCAGGGGAGGAGCTGGACGGCGCCGGGGGTCTCGCGCCAGTCGCGCATGAGGTCGCAGACGATGCTGAAGAGCGAGACCATCTGGACGCCGGCGCGCTCCATGCGGCTGTTGGAGACGTCGCGGATCAGGGCGGTGGTGGTCCCCGAGGCCTCGATGTTGGCCCAGACGCTGTACCCGGCGTCGCGCAGGGACAGCGCGGCAAAGGTGGTGCACACGTCCGTCACGATGCCGGCCAGGATCACCTGCTTCTTGCCCGTTGCCTCGACGGCCTTGCGGAACTCGGCATTGTCCCAGGCGTCGACCTCGCCGTTGCGCTTGACGATGGTGTGGTTGGGGTACATGTCCAGGATGTCCTTGGAGGTAGGGCCGTTGGGGCCTGTTGTTCAGGGATGTTATGTTAGTCGGGCGTGGCTTTTTCTTGCTTGAGGGCATACAGCTGATTGGCAACAGGCAGGGCACTTACCAGTCTCGGCGGACGTGGTGATGATGGTAGGAATGTCAAAGACCTTGCCCAGAGCAGCGTGGGCCAGGATGTTCTGCTGGTACAGAGTAGGGTCAAAGTCGCGTGCCAGCTGGTACAGACCGACTTGGATGTCGAGAATGATCAAGACGGAGTCATTCTTGTTGAGACGCTCAAAGGGGAACGCTGTTTTGGACATGTCAGTTACTCTGTGTCTGCGAGGAGAACGGCTCATGGAAGTGATGTGGGAAAGTCTTACAGTCAGCGCTGACCATGGAGCCCGCGGCGAGCAGGGCGGCCGTGACGGCAGACTTGAGGCTGAACATGATGATTGGCGAGATGAAAGTCTTCCAAGGAGGAAACAAGCGACTAGCAAATTATTTGGCTGGGATGTTCAGAGAGCGAGAGAATGAAGGAGTATGAGCCCGTGGGTTGAGGAAAAAAAAGAAGAGAGACGGCATCTACTTCCTGGACAGAAAGCCCTCTACTTATACTCGTCTCCGAAGCCATGCCCATGGATGGGGGCAACTGCGGTGAAGGGAAGGATCTGCCTATCTGGGACAAGCAAAAATCCCACGATGTGTTGATGCTGGAGCATCGTCCAGCGCGCGTATACTCGCCCCGTCCCCCAGGCAGGCAAGGTATGGGCTTGTACAACGATGCATTCGCATTACACAGCGCCGTGTGGGGTTCGCATCCATTCCGTGCGCCTCAGCCGCCCTACCGCGCCGACGGCGGTGGGGGGGGGGGGGGGGGGGGGGTTGCCCGGGGTGGGAGGGACCCAGGAACCCATGCGCGCGATGGGATCCTGAGATTGCTCAAAGTATAGGTAAGCATCTTAAGCGACGGGTGTGCGGTGCGGGACGCGCTTGGAAAGGGTAGAGAAAAAAAAGAAAGTGGGATTGTGTGTTGAACGGCCGAAAAAGGCTTGGATCGCGGATGCAGATGTCTTGTTTGTAATGATGGTATTTCTTGACTAAGGTGCTGACAGTACAAATGTCATTCTCTGCTCTTGGGTCAAGCGCCATGGAGTAATTTTGCAAAATTCCATGCACCAATTTCCATATTCGTGGTGCGAGTCAAGGTCTCCATACCTGTACCCATACCCGGCTGGACAAAGTGATATTCGCTGATCCACGGTTCGTCATCAATTAGCAAAATTCTCCTATGGATTTTAAATGATGACATTAATTGGCGGGGAACGGCGGGCGGCGGCAGTCCCCACCAAAAAAACGATGCCACTCCACTCCTTGGGAGGTATTCTTCAAAGGCAAGCCACACGCCAAGCCCTGCAATGCATAGTCAAAGTGGCCAAGAAGGGGCAAGCCCCGGGTGGTCGCTGAGCTCAGCAACCACGTTCAAAAGGACCCTGGAAAGAAAGGCATTTTGGGTAAAGGGGGACAATGGAGACTGCGTCTCCATCTCGGAGGTCAAGTATCCTTTTTTTCTTTCTCAATTTAATCATGCGCGACGTGTGTTATCAAAGAATCGGCCAATCTTGATTGACACATCAAACAATCATATCTGTCCCAAGGCAGACAGCCCCCAAACTCTCTTTTCTTCTTGCCGAGGGGGTCCACCGTGTCGGTTCCCTAATCCACTATTTCTCTTCTGGGGCAGTATCGTATATCTGCACATCTGAGAACGGTTTACCATTGGCCACCTCGTAAAGCGCAATTCCGAGTATGTTGCACGTGGCTATCTTGATAGTCTCACGGAGTACAACTACGCGGTATCATGTACGGTAAATTGCAGGATGCACGAGATTTGCCCCATTTTCAAAGGGTTTTTGCTTCTTTATGCTCCTCGACCCTCGATTCTCTTCCCTTGACGGTCCCTTGACGGGTCGGTTATTTTGCTGCTCCGTAGTACAACGTGAGATATCTGCTCCCAGTGCTCCGTACGTTCCGAGAAATCAACCAAGTGTTCCGGGTTGTTCCTGGAATTCCAGAATCGTCCGTACTACATGGTAAATATTTCGATGCGCTTCGACATGGGCTTTTGAACAAGTTCATACTGGGGCTGAAATGAATGTGATCCCTACCACGTAGATCTAGCACTGGTCCTAGAGATTTATGGAGGAAGGGGGGGTTTCAGATCTTCATCTCGTCGCTCCGATACGTGAGATGCACGTGGAGTGAGGATCTCTCGAGCACCAACCAATTGAAGACGCGTGCTTCACCTAGAAGTGGGTCTAGAATAGCCTGCGCGGTTGCAGGGTAGGTTTGGGCACTGTCTGTCTGGTTGGGGGAAATGCAGTGTATATCTTTTTTTGTTCTTTTGTTCTTCTTTTTTTTTCTGTCTTGTTTTTTTCTTGGGGACTTGATGCTGTACGCGCTGTTTATGCATGCGCAAAGGATCAAATAATGCGGCTCCGTGGGCTCGGCACTGGCAAGTCGTTGGTGTAGTTGGCGTATTCATATGTCGCAAGTACGAAGTCGGTAAGACGTGTTACATGTACTCGTGGCAAACGGCACGCAGGGTCCGTCTTCGGTGTATTCCATCCAAAGATAAAGTGGAGGAAACGTCCGGGAAAGATTCATCATGCTTCTCGCCGAATCCCTTGACGAATTTTTCCAGAAATTGCGGCAGCTGCCTTTGACATATTTATTTTTATTTTTATTTTTTCATTCGTGTTTATTTCTCATGCAAGTTCCCGCGTCAATAGGCAGGCGGATATGTGGAGCGGCTATACTGACAAGCCCACAGCAAAAGGGAGAGTACCCCAGGTTGGAGTCTGCCCAACGCCGGGTTTTCTGGCCGAGGTACGAAACAAACTGTAAAGACGCACTAGCAGCTTACACCGTAAAGAGATACGCAACCCGCACAGGCGTTGTTCCGCTCATGGGACGAGAGTCTCAAGGCCACAGCGCTAGTATGGTAAATGGTGCGGCGTCAAAGACGAGTGGATCTTTCGTCTCAACCTTTGGAGAGACAGACAAAAAAGAAGTGGGATTGGTGTTACGACCAGACAGTTGGGCCGGTACCAGAGAGGCCAGGTGGGGTCACACCCCTCCTGACGACACTCGCCCAAAAGAGATACCGACCGGCAGAACAACGATTACCTAAGGACAAGGCCACGAGATCTCACGTGACCTCACGTGACGGCCAAGTAAATGGATCTCTATGATCTGTAGAATCTCAGTTGAGAATCACAGATCAAACAGATCAAGAGGGATCACATTCGGAACATAGTCTATATAAGGCACGCTCATTACCATGTAGATAGATTCGATTCTAGGATTGCTTAGCAGCAATCAAACTCTAGTTAACCTCAATACTTACTTGAGAACGATTATAACTTCACCCCCAGTCATTGAGAACCCCAGTTACCCAGCCAGACGCTCAGTTGCTTCAACCCACTGTACTTTACCCTAAGAACAGGTTACCCGATACCTTAATCGCAACATTTTGATTGCTCCTGTTCAGTACTTTGCCTTGAAGCATACCGAGCAGTATCCGACAACATGTCTTCCCAGACGTCCAAGAACAACACCCCCAGCACCCCGGCCACGAGCAGCAAGGCGGCCCAAAAAGCCCCTGCTCGGCCCAAGGACGATAGCGACAGCGAGGACGAGGAAGACCAGCTCCGCAGGCAGGTTGCTCAGACCAACCAGGAGCTCCTCGAACAGACGCTCCGCGCAACCCAACTCCAAGAGGAACTCCAGGCTCTCCGAGCCAGTGCTAACGTTACCTCAACCCCTCTTGATGGGCGCGAGAGACTCAAGCTTAACCCCCCAGCCACATTCGATGGCACACCTGGACAACTTAAAGGGTACCTTGTACAGGTACGCACCTACCAAGCATTCCATTTGGAAACTTTCCGCAGTGAAACAGAAAAGGTGGTACACGCGGCCACTTTCCTCCGAGGACGAGCCTTGTCTTGGTTCGAGCCTCTGTTGCAGGAATGGCTTGATGTACCCCCCGAAGAACGACGCCAAGAAGTCACCGACATTTTCTCAACCTTCGCAGGGTATGAACGCACCCTCCGTTCCTTGTTCCAGGAACCCGATGAGAAACGACAGACCGAACGAGACTTGGCCAACCTACGACAAACCAAGTCAGCCTCCGCTTATACAGCCGAGTTCAGAAGGCTAGCAACAAGGCTGGACATGACCGAAGAAACCAAGATCCTCCAGTTCTACCAGGGACTGAAGTCAGAAGTAAAAGACGAAGTATCCAAGCTCGACCGACCCGAGGATTTCCTCGAGTACGTCGAACTTGCCATCAAACTTGACAACCGGATTTACGAACGCCGACAGGAAAAACAAGGCGGACAGCGAGTGTTCGTCACCTCAACTCGACAAGCCAACACGGGACGCAAGTACCAACACCCTCAACCCATATACCACAAAAACAATGGTGGATGGCAGCAGCCCCGTCACATGGCGCCCCAGACCTACAGTACAGCTTATGGTACCCACAGTGGACCCATGGACCTCAGTGCCACACAACACAAGAAGCCCCGTAAAGACCCCAAAAGTGGCAAGTGCTTCAAGTGCGACAAGACAGGGCACATCGCCAGAAACTGTCCGAGAAACCAGGAAGATGTCCCTGATTTTAGGGGCAAGACCGAAAAACCACGAGGACTTAATGCCACCAATTACCAGCAACTACGGCCTGACCAACACAGCACGATGAGCTGGACCACCTGCTACGATGACAATTGCATAGTACATAACAGCTCCAAAAACGACGCAGGATGGTACCCACAGAAGCCCCGAGGCACTCGAACCCTAGCAGTAGGAAACCGAGTACCCCTAGGGACAGGACAACCAACGAAGTTACACCGACAAGAGACCCAACTACCCGAACTCACGGACTCGGATGCCTCCGGAGAATCGGATGAGGAACCTTTGGGACAAACCCACCACATTAGAACAACCAACCAATCCTCAACACAAGAATCAAGCGAGGATTCCGAGGAAGAGTCCAGCGAGGAAGAGACCATGCCCTCGAGCCAGTACAACGCAGCAAGGGAAAACAACCCCTATATATACGAAAAGAAGCACATCGACTTACACCGAGACGACCAATTAGTACAGTTTCCCGGATTGCCACTTCAGGCACAGATCCGACATTCTACAGGACCAATCAATGCAACTTTTGGAGACCACCCGACCTTGGACACCAAACACCCTCAACACGCAGAGATCTTTTGGGCAGAATGCTTCCGAGACAACTGTGGACTCCACTTAAGCAGGAAGATAGTCCACAACTTTTTCCCACGACGACGCAAAGCAACAGGCATTTACGAAGTATATACCACAACCGACCTACCAAATTGGGAAATTAAAATAAGACTCAACACTGAGCCAGCCGCAATCTTCACGCCTAACGACAACTATCCCATGGCGT
Source organism: Pyricularia oryzae 70-15 (assembly GCF_000002495.2). NCBI lineage: Eukaryota > Fungi > Ascomycota > Sordariomycetes > Magnaporthales > Pyriculariaceae > Pyricularia > Pyricularia oryzae. The sequence continues at coordinate 2,405,263 of NC_017850.1, forward strand.
GTTGCAACCAGAAACAGTTCCCATGGTATAAGTGCACCCGAAGCGTATGCAGAGTACATATGCTAGCCAAAGCACAGGCCTGGCACGAACAGAAATCACGGCAACCAGGACCTGCACCAATAACCAGAATTGTGTGGAACCCCAACGTACGAGATAACGAGATAAACACGAACGCACGCAAGACACCCGTACCAGCGAAGCACCCACTTGACCTAGTCGAAACAAGAAGTAGCCACACACCCAGGGACAAGAAAAACAAGGACCCACGACGCGAGTCCAGCAAGTCAAAAAACTAAGACAGCCAGACGGCACAGGGCACCGAACGGCGACAACAGGAACGAAACAAAGAACCCTGAACGCTACACAAGACACCATAGCAGCACATGAACACATATTTCTCGACATACGACTCGATGGCAGACCTATACGAGCACTCCTCGACAGTGGAGCACAAGGCAACTACATCTCACCAAGGGTCGTAGCGAAACGACGGATACCTTGGCAGCAAAAGAAGGAACCATACCAGTTGCAGACCGTGGAAGGAGAGGCAGTTTTATACGGGAACGGCACTATCGAAACAGAGACCGTACACCTCTGGATGGAGAGCTATGGACGAAAGGAACAAATCACCTTAGACATTACGGAGATAGGGGACAAAGACGTGATATTAGGAATCCCCTGGCTCAGGAGGAGCAACCCCCGGATAGATTGGACAACCGGCCAAGTCCAATGGGAAGAGCCGTTAGCCTCTGAAGGAAAATCCGAGAAACGGACTTCACGCAACGAGCGTAGGGCACAGGAGCGAAATTAACAAAAAATTATGGCGCTATTGAGGAAAAGCGAGCCACGCCTGGAGCCAACATCGGAAGGATCGCGACTATCCATGAGCGAAGAACGATCGAACCTTACCACATTGATCGACAACATCCCGGCCGAATACCGGATGTATGGACGACTATTCAGCCCCGAACTCGAAACAGGACTACCCGAGCATAGTCCGTTCGACCACGAGATACCATTGAAAGAAGGAACACAGCCCAAATTCCACAAGATATACGGCTTGAACCCAACACAGATGGAGGCACTAGATAAGTACCTCGCAGAGAACCTCAAGAAAGGTTACATCAGACCATCAACATCACCAGCAGGATACCCAATCCTCTTCGTACCAAAGAAGAACGGAAAATTACGACTATGCGTGGACTACAGACAATTAAACGACATTACCATAAAGAATTGCTACCCACTCCCACTAATAGGAGAACTCCGAGACATGCTCTATTAAGCACAGTGGTTTACAACACTAGACCTTAAAGGAGCATACAACTTGATCCGCATGAAGGAAGGCGAAGAGTGGAAAACAGCGTTTCGCACCCGACGAGGACATTATGAGTACCTAGTAATGCCCTTCGGTCTTACCAACGCCCCAGCAACCTTCCAAACCATAATCAACCACGTTCTCAGGGAATGCCTAGACATTTTCGTCGTTGTCTACCTGGACGACATCCTTGTCTTTTCCAAGACGTTGGAAGAACACAAGCAACACGTTCACACAATTTTACAAAAGCTGCAAAACGCTAAGCTCTTAGTTGAGCCCGAGAAGTGTCTCTTTTACAGCAAGCAAGTCAATTTCCTAGGATACACTATCGCTCCTGGAGAAATTAGGATGGAGAAATCGAAAATCCAAGCGGTAAAGGAATGGCCTCAGCCACAGAACGTAAAAGACGTTCGGGCATTCCTCGGATTCGTGAACTTTTACAGAAGGTTCATCAAGGGATACGGCGCGATTGCCACCCCATTAACCAACATGACCAAAAAAGACCTAGAATTCCAGTGGACGGAACAGACACAACAGGCCTTTGAACAGCTACGAGACGCAGTAGCCAGAGAACCAATCCTCAAGATACCAGACCCAACGAAACCTTTCGAAGTCGAGACCGACGCATCGGACTATGCGATCGGAGGACAACTCAGTTAGCGAGACGAAGAAGGACGGTTGCATCCTTGCGCCTTCTTCTCACAAAAACTACATGGACCAGAATTCAACTACCAGATTCACGACAAAGAGCTTATGGCCATCATTCGAGCATTTGAAGAATGGAAACCACAGTTATCCGGAACTAAACACGAGGTGTTAGTTTACACGGACCACAAGAACCTGACCCACTTCACCACTAGTAAAATGTTAAACAAACGACAAATCAGATGGTCAGAATTCCTGTTAGAATTCCATTTTAGAATCATCTACCGAAAAGGAACAGAAAACGGCAGGGCCGACGCCCTCAGCCGAAGACCAGATCACGAGAACACCGTGCCAGAGGAAACACGGGTTATCCTCACCACAGACGGAAACGGAAATCTTCTACCAGCACACCGGAGCCTTATGACAACAAATACGGTAACCACACCAGAAGAGATACGGAAGATCCACGGAAACAAAGCCCACGGACACCAAGGAATTTCCAAGACATGGAAACGGTTAAAACAGCATTACAACTTCAAAGGAACACGATAAGAAGTACGAGAAGCCATCAAGGATTGCGAACTTTGTGCCAAGAGCAAGTCCGCAAGACATAGGCCTTACGGACTCCTACAACCCTTACCAGCCCCCAGCAAGGCATGGCAGACCATCACAATGGACTTCATCGTCAAGTTACCCCCTTCGGAAGAACCACTCACTAAGACCAAATACGACAGCATACTGGTTATAGTGGACAAGCTCACCAAATAACGTTGCGTACCCCCTGTTCGGCACCCCCCCTGTTCGGCACCCTGAAAATCTAACAACGAAATGCCTACTTTTATAAACTGATTTAAATATAAAATTATCAACGGACAAAAATACAATCGTTTTCACGCTTCTCCGGTTCATTAACCTCTTCTTCATCAGCTAAAGGTTCCAAATTTTCTATATCATTTTCCTGCAATCCAATAATGTTCTGTTTGTTAACCAAAAGCTCGTTTGGATCCGGAACCACCCTCCTCCTTTTAACCGGCCGTATTGCCTCCAGTTGTGCTTCCAATAAGCTGATTTTTTGCTGGGCGCTAGCCAAAAGGGTATCTTTGGCTTCGAAGCTTTTTTGGACTTTTGCAAATAAAAGACGTGAAGTAGCGTTGGTTTTGTTGGATTGGGAAAGTTTTTGCAGTTGAAGTCGGATATCTCGGGTCGTTTTAGGGGTTTTCCAAATAAGTAAAGACGGGTCGTTAATTTTTTGGGCTGGGCTTTCCGGTGTTTTATCCCTTTGCAAACCGTTGTTTTTATCTTTTATAACGTTGGCGTTGCTATTTTCTAACAAAAAAGGGCTTAAAAGTGGTTTAACCAAGTTTACCGGCCATAACCCCGTTGTACGCCAACCAGATTGAATGGTTTTTGCTATAAATGCTTTTAATCTGGCTTTTCGATAACAAAGTAGGAAATTTCGTTTTCCAATAACTGTTGAACAGCAAAATTGGCTAACAAATCCAAGTTGACGTCGATAAGCTTCTTTTAACGGCCCAAAAACCGATAGATCCAATGGTTGAAGAACGTGTGACGAATGAGGGGGTAAATATAGGAGTTGAATATTATTTTGCAAGCAAAGAAGCATAAATTCGTCCGTTATATGTGATCCATGGCCATCCAAAACTAATAACCGCTTTTCAGGGGTTAAAGGTTGGGTATACGGAATAAACACCTTTTTTAACCATTCGATAGCCGTTTGGTTATTTGTCCACCCGTTTTCGGTTGCATGAAATTGCCAATTATCGAAAGGGCTTAAATCCGTGGGAAACCATTGTTGTTGTACGTTTTTTCCCTTAAATATAACGAGGGGAGGGAGGGCAACGCCCGTAGCCGATATACATTCGATTATAGTCGTCCAACCACGCGTTCCGGGCTCTTTTCGTTGCAACGGCCGGATCCCGTTAAGCCCTAATACTAGGCCATTAGATCCTTTGCCTTCCATTATACCGGTTTCGTCCATATTCCAACGGTTTTCCGGTTTAATAGCGTTAATAACCGGGTTCGTAATATAAAGCCACCAAGATTTAATTACCTCCGTAGTAGCGCCATTAACCCGGGCGTTATCTATTCGACGGGGCCTTTGGGTTTTAAGGATTGGATAACGAGCCAAAAAACGAGTTATCCAACGTTTTCCAAGGCCTTTTGTCTCTCCGGCGGCTTGAAGAATTCGTTCGGCAAAAAAGCGTAATTCTTGATGCGTTGGCGGAAGCCCTAAAGCTGTTTGGGTAAGTACCCAATCAGCCAAATGCTTTTCCTGTTCCGTAGAAAGCCTTTGAAAAGGGCTTTGTGCTTTTTTATAAGGTTGAGAACCTTTAAGTCGACTTTGAAGTGTAGACCTAGGTATTCCCCATTTTCGGGAGGTTTTGCAATTGGATTGCCATTATTGACGTCGTTAATTGCAGATATAAGCTGTTTTTCAGTATATTGCTTCATTGGAAAATGGAGAATTAAAATCAGAAAAAAGTAAATCCAAAAGTGACAGATTCATCGAGATATTTATAATAGAAGTTGGAGGATAAAAATAAAAGTGTTGTTATTTTTGGGTGCCGAACAGGGGGGGTGCCGAACAGGGGGTACGCAACGTTACGCCTACTTCCTACCATACAAAGAAAGCAGCAACGCCGAAGAAATCGCCTACACATTCCTACGAGTGATTGTCAGCAATCACGGACTTCCAGAAAGCATTATCACAGACAGAGACCAGCTCTTCACATCAAGATTTTGGAAATCCCTGATGGAACAGCTAGGAACAGACCACAAACTATCCACAGCATTCCACCCACAGACGGACGGACAAACAGAGCGAGCCAACCAAACACTGGAACAATACCTAAGATGCTATGTGAACCACAAATAAGACAATTGGGTACGGTTGTTACCCACAGCACAGTTCGCTTACAACAGCTCAGAAAACGAAAGTACCAAGACAACCCCGTTCTACGCCAACTATGGATTCAACCCTACAGCGTACGGAGAACCAAGAACCACGACTACGGCACCGCGAGCCGATAAACAAGCGAGCGAGTTACGACAATTACACAAAGAACTCCAGCAGGAACTAGAGTTCGTACGAGAAAGAATGATGAAATACGCCAATCAGCATCGGATGAAGGGACCATCCTTCAAGGAGGGAGATAGCGTCTACCTCATTCGACGCAACATCAAAACACAACGACCTAACAGCAAGCTCGATTTTAAGAAGTTTGGACCTTTTAAAATCAGCAAGAAAATCAGCGACACCAACTACAGACTGTTATTACCAGACACCATGAAAATTCACCCCACATTTCACGTATCACTACTGGAACCAGCACCACACGGCACCAGCACACAAGAAACGATCGAGATCGACGCAGAACAAACCTACAACGTTGAACGAATACTCGACCACAGACGAAACCACGGCAAAACAGAGTACCTTGTTAAATGGGAAAACTATGGGCATGAAGAAAACACTTGGGAACCCCTTAACCACCTCCAGGATTGCCAGGAACCGCTCCGCCAATACTATCAGGAGTTGGATCTGCGAGCAAGTCAGCCAAGAAAAAGAGGACGACCTAAGAAAGCACCACCTACCATTCCCAGAAGTTAAGGGCCGACCAGGACTCGAAACCATACCACCAGACGAACCTACAAAGAAACGATCAGTATGCAACACAAAACAAAAACACCAGAAAAACGACGTACCAACGGAATGTTGCGCAAGAACATTCATCTCATCCAACAACGAAGGATTCAGAGGACCCATCGGGAAAGTCAAATCCCAGACAAAATTGGAATCCGGAAGCAGCGACTCCAAGGACACTTCAGGCAGGACCTCGGCTGATCGCCGACGCTCCTCCTGTGCCGCCTCCTCACGCTCCACCCGATCCAATTCCTCCAAGTCATCAATTCCGCGAGACACAGCTCGCATCATTTTCTCAAACCACAATTTCTTTTGTTTCCGCAAACGAAGCAGTTTCAGTTGCTTCTCCTGAATCCTCTGCTGCTCCGCCAAAATGTCCTCCTCCAGAGCCTCGACCTCCGCATCCAGCTTCGAATGCTGCCGACCGATGTTGCGCAATTGGGCGTTGGACACCCCCAATACGTCGCAACCAGACCGATTGACACGAAGGCATTCAATGCAACGAGAAGAGTCTTGCGGCGAGACAGCGCAACGCACCATGCCGCGCGACTCACAATAAGAACAAGAAGGCATGTCCACGGAACAAGGAAGGAGAGACGCAAAAAGAGCGTGGCGACGTTCCGTCGACGAGCGACCAGATTTTGATTTAGCGACGCGACTAGACATGGCGCAAGAGAGTTAGCCAGGAAGGAAGGAAAACCAGAACAGGGATCAAGGGAGTACGGACTACTTAAAGGCCAAAGGGACTTGGCCAAAGGAGAGGAGACCTGATGTTACGACCAGACAGTTGGGCCGGTACCAGAGAGGCCAGGTGGGGTCACACCCCTCCTGACGACACTCGCCCAAAAGAGATACCGACCGGCAGAACAACGATTACCTAAGGACAAGGCCACGAGATCTCACGTGACCTCACGTGACGGCCAAGTAAATGGATCTCTATGATCTGTAGAATCTCAGTTGAGAATCACAGATCAAACAGATCAAGAGGGATCACATTCGGAACATAGTCTATATAAGGCACGCTCATTACCATGTAGATAGATTCGATTCTAGGATTGCTTAGCAGCAATCAAACTCTAGTTAACCTCAATACTTACTTGAGAACGATCATAACTTCACCCCCAGTCATTGAGAACCCCAGTTACCCAGCCAGACGCTCAGTTGCTTCAACCCACTGTACTTTACCCTAAGAACAGGTTACCCGATACCTTGATCGTAACAATTGGGGGGGCGACAAAATCGGCACGGTCCATCAAAAAAAGTACCCAAACTACCCTGCCCGTCCAATGTTTGTTTTGCAAACTTGGGGACATAAAAGATCAGACTCCCCCGTCAGGCAGAGTAGTACAAAGAGCAAGGCGGCTGGACTCCAAATTTAAGCTTTTCAAATGTCGAATCAGGACCATCTCCGATGGCTGACAGTATGACTTTTTGCAATGGTCACCTCAAGTAACTGACTCGGGAAGCCGGTGAGAGACGGAATACGAAGCGTATAGGGCCGCTGGGTTTACTACGGGTTTGTTGTTGTCTTTTTTGAGGGGCTGTACCTGGTTCAAACCCTTGGGATCAGTCCAGCTCCTCTTTGTAATCTTTCTTTTTTTTTTTTTTTTTGAAACTTTTGGAAAGTTGACTAACACCATATTTTTGACGATCCAAAGGGGAGGGAATAAAGAGAAAGAAAAAAAAAAGAACAAAAGCCCAACCTCGCTAATAATTTGATGGGAGGACAATGTTAAGAGCCCTGCGTCAAGCAGCACAGGCGACGCACCCGACAGCACATGTCAAGCTTGCAAAGGCAGAGAGCGCGTCCCGCCCCAGCCACTTTCGCGCCGCATCAGCAGCATCAGCAGCAGCAGCAGCAGCAGAATCAGGCCCCCGCACGAAAACCAGACGACCGGTGAGGACGGCGACATGCCGGGCTTCCTCGTTCCTCCGTGGTATCACGACGATGGACCCAGCGACGCGTCGGTGCGGCTCGCGCTGTTGACGATTGGCTTCTTCACGGCGGTGACGTGCTTCACGCTCGTCAAGCTCATATACCAGACGTATTGGTTCTGGGTCCGGTCGCTCAAGCCAAACGAGTACCTCTACATGGTGTGGGGGGTTTGGATCGTCGCCATCGCCACCGTCGTCGTCATGTGGCTATATCTTTCCGGCAAGATCGAGACGAGCTTTTGGTTGTTCTTTGGTCTAGTTACTTGAGAAAAAGCTCCCTTCCGACTCGTGTGTGCGTGTGGGTGTTGGCGGGGGGTGGGGGGTGAATGATGTGGTTGGATTCCGAGACATGACATTGTGTCGTCCAATTTTGCTAACAAAATGCTTGGGGGAGACGTCGCGCAAAAAGTGTCTGCACTTACTCTTCTGGTTTGTGGCCCGTTTGTATATTTGGTCTTTATTCCGATCGTTCTTTTGGCTGCTGATCACAACGGCAACTAATTTAACTTTAAAACTGACACTGGCTGCAAAAAAAAAACACTACAGGTCCAACTAACGGTCAACGTCTTGATACACATACTCAAGTTCCTCATCTCGTGCCCCCGGCGAGCGGCGCGGATCAAGTGGACGGTGGTGGGGACGCAGATGCTCATGCTCATATCCGTATACATCGTCTGGATCCCGGCGCAGCTGCAGGTCAACAACACGTTCCTGGCGCTGGACGGGGTCTGGATCAAGATCATCTCGGTCGAGTGCCTGTTCGTCAACGGGATGCTGGGCGGCTACCTCGCCCTGCTGGCCAAGAGGAGACGCGACACGGCCAAGGGCCTCAACTACTGGGCCGACTGCTTTTGGAAAATCCTCGCGCTGGTCTCCATAATGACCCTGACGGATGTAGGTTAAAATTTCCGCAGGCGCTAAGAACCCCTGGACCCCTGGACCCTTGGGAGTTTGAACCTGCCTAGTCATGGAGATGCATCGTTTTCTGACTTGTTCGTCGCGGTATGATTTTTGTGACGTCGCCTCGCAGGTAATAAACATCTTCGCCTTTGCATTCCCGGACCGATACTTGTAAGCTTCTGGGCCGCGCAAAGTGAAAATAAGAAAAAAAAAAAAAAACACGCCACGGTATGCGCGAGGTTGAGTTACGTGACTAACTTTGGAACAACCTTTTTTTTTCATTTTTTTTTTCAACCGCAGCTACATATTATTCCAACCCACAATGTACATGGTCAAAGTCTTCACCATGATGACCATCTCCGAGGTTCTGTGCAAGATCCTCTACCCGAGCGACAGCAGCGAGGCGGCGTACGGCATCTGCGAGGACCTCGACATGAACGTGACGTGGGACGACCCGGAGCCCGGCAGCATCTTTGGCTCGGAACTCTTGTCCACGTCCAACGGCCTGTCCCTAGCCGGCGGCGGCGGCAGCAGCAGCAGCGGCGGCGGCGGCGGCGGCAACGGCTCGGGAGGGGGAGGACAGCATCAGCATCAGCAACAACAACAACAACCGCTGCCGGCCAACTGGACGCCCGACATGAACTGGTGGCCGTGGACGACGTTCCGCACCACCGTCACCAGCGACCACACCCACGCCGAGAACCAGCCGTGGACCGGCATACAAAAGACGGTCGAGACCGACGTGCGGCACGAGTGGGTCGTGCTGCACCACCGCGAGAGGGAGGGGTCGTCGTCGCTGAGCATCAGGCCAAAGACCACCGCGTCCGGCCATTCGACGAGGAGTAGTCCTGGCGGGCGGAGGCCGGGTGGCTCATGACCATCTGGATCAGGGAGGGGAAGGGGAGGAATCCTGTTTTGATGTCTTTTTTTTTTCTTTTTTCTTTTCTTGGCTTCTCAAAGCGGGTGGGCTAAACAAAAAAAAAAGTAAAATCTCTTCCGAGGCAACAGCAGGTGTTTATTGGACTTTTTTTTTTACTATTCTTTTTTATTATTCTTTTTCAGCGGTATCTATACCTCTGTCGGTTCTGGAAGTGCTCCATCATAGCACGGAGTAGGTTAATCATCACCCGCAAGGCGGTGAAAAAATATCAACACCGGCATAACATCACGACACGACCCGAGAAAGGGACATGGATTCTCATAGGTGCGAGGGGGGGTGCTTGGAATATGCAGACCTCGCGGTTCCGGGATAGCAAGAGCGCATGCGAGTCTAGGTTTCTCGGCAGGCGGAAAGTTCATGACATGATCCAAGTTTTGCATACCACAGACCTAGGCTATGAGTCAAGAGACTTGAGAGTAAACACAAGTCACGGAAAAGGGTAGCAGCAGGGAGGATCACGGGGGGGAATGCATTGCATCGAAAAGAGTATATTACTTCTCATTATACATGCCATTATCCTCATCTCACACAATCATGCAGCGGCCTTCATTAGCATAATACGCTTTGACCTCCGGGGCTCAACTCCATTCATGTCGTCACTGGTCCTTTTTCTTTTTCTTTTTCTCCCGGAGTCCAACGGCCTGCCTGCCGTTTCACAGTTTTCGACGAGGGTCTCCAACTTGCGGACGAGATCCTCGGATGATATGCGCTTGTCGGCTGCCACGACGAGCATTTCATCTTTGATTATTGTTAGTAGGCCTTTAAAGTATGGTTTGCATAGCTCGTGATTTTTCAGGTCGGATATCGTCTATTTTAATGGGGACCGTGGGGGGTTAGGTAGTCGGAAGATGTTAGTTCTACAAGACAACAAAGGGAAAGGAGCAGGAATCTTAAAAAGTCCACTCACGCACACTATGCACAGATTCCTTGACATCAGCGCCCACGACATGGCCATTTTCATTTTGCCTCAACAGCTTGTAGTAGCTGTCGTTTTTGACCATCTTGTCGTGCACCGCGCACATGGCGTCCGTCTCATCCAGCCGCGCTCCCCGAAAGCCAACCCACGCTGCCTTACCGCCCATGTACCAGACCACGAGCTCCAGCAGGACGGCGCCGAGCGACCACACGTCGACGCTCGGCGAGATGGGCTTGCCAGTTTCGTATTCGGGCGCTCGGTGCGAGGGCGTATTAATCGCCTGGTTGGCCGGGGTCTCCATGGTGTGCTCCGAATGAAACTCTGCGGCGCCAAAGTCGGCAAGCTTGAGCGTGCCCATGCCGGCGTCGTCGTCACGGTCGCCTCGTTGCGCCCCGCAGTACCAGAGTATGTTTGACGGCTTGATGTCGCCGTGCCGGCCGAACGGCTTGCTGGCTTGGCGTCCGTCGCGACCCACCGCACTGCAGTGGTGGAGCAGTTCCAGGGCGCGGGCGAGCCCGAGCGCCTGCCTGGCCACCCACAGCGTCAGGGCCGCGCCCCTGCTCGGCTTTCCGTCGACTGGGTGCTTGGCGACCATGAAATCTTCCAGGTTGGAGTCGGCCCAGGGGAAGATCAAGTAGTAGGTGGGCAGGTCTTCGTTGGAGTTGTGACGCTCCATTGTCCCCAGGAGGCGGACGATGTTTGCTTGGGGATACGCCATGAGGCGCTCGAGAGTCGTCCTTTCCCGGTCGAACATCTCTCGGGTCGTGTTTTGCTTTAGTATCTTCAAGGCGAAGAAGCCCTTGCCGCCCTTTGACGTCTGAGTACCAAGCGGCGGGAGGGGGGGACGAGGCTCCGAGTTAGTCAAGTCCTAATCTCGACGACAGGCATGCTTGGCCAGGGGAAAAAGAAAAAAAGAAAAAAAGAAAAACAGACAGACAGACCGGAAAATCCTCCCTGTTGTACTGCTGAGAATGTATCTTGATCTTGCAAACCTCGCTGAAGCCCCCTGTTCGTGTGCCCGACGACGCTCCCGAATGGTCCGCAGCCCCATTGCCGGACCGCCACGAGTCTGCAAAACATTGCACGTCTTTTCCCACCATGCTCTTGTGGTGGACAAACGGCAGCGTTGTGCTCCAGTCCAGTTCCAGGTGCTGTATTACTATTGGCAGCGTGCCGGCGGGACCCAGCCGAAACGTGGGCACGTCAATGGTCTTCTGGCTATTCACAAACCCCTCCTGGACGTGTGGCGCGAGGCCGGCAAGACTTGTGCACGCGTCCGGTTCCTTTTGCAGTGGCACTCTTCTACATAGCGATAGTTTCCCGGCCCTATGGTTACCCGAGGTGTGTACGAGCGGGAGGTGGCCGTCGGTGACGCCCTCGTCTATGACGGCGCCGATCACTTTCGCCTGGTTGATCAGGGTGAGGATGGCAAAGAGCCGCCGGGCGGAGGCGCTCTGCGGTTTTCTTGGGGTCCCACAAACCGCGTCGAGTATTTCTTTCAGAGTTGTAGTTGTAGTCTCCGTGCCAGGTTTCAGCAGCTCCGCCCTCACCGCGTTCCTCGTGACCAGCTTTTGTAGCCTCTTGGATGGGACGAACCAACTTCCCGGCTGCTCGGTCCATTTAGAGGCGACCCTCTCCTTCCTCAGGATTTTCCCAAGGTCCGGCATCGGAGTCGCACCGGGACCTTTTTTTTTCCCGCGACTTTTGGCGACCCAGGTGAGCTGGTACAAGAGTCAGTCCATGGTCCAAGGGTCGTGATGAAATATGACTTTGTTTCCGATTGACCACTTGATCTTGCTTTTAATCTGCCACCTGATTTGTGCCTGCCTTGCCACGAACCCGACGCCGGGCAACAGGTGCAGGTACCTTAGCCTACTCACCTTGGGTTTCCTGGCTGGTCTCGCAGGCTCACACTGCCTGTGATTAGAGAGCTCTGACGCTGTGGGGGGATAGCGGATGGATCACGAGGCCTCGAACTATTCCGCGTCCCCGTGTCTCGATGGAGATCTGGGTCCAGTCCAGTCCAGTCCAGGGATCCCGCTTAAATATTTCTTCAGGAAGAAAGACAGTCTTTTGTGCACGAGGCTGTGCTTATCACCTGTGCCTGCAGTCCCCAGCCAGAATCTGCCCCCGGATTTCCTGCATGCTCTACGGCTGAAGGAACACGCACTCGCAGGTACGCCAATTCCCAACACCCATGGCTCTTTGCGCTGCTCTGGCAGGGCGAAGCAGCTGTACATGGACTCCTGAAAGGTCGCCTCTTCTGACGGAGGCGTTGTGGAGAAGATGGCCACAATGACAAAGACTGTGTTATAAGCCAGGTTATATTTATCAGGTGGTGTCCGTGTGGCATGCGTGGGCTTTGCGCCTTGGTCAGGGGGGGTTGTTTGATGATTCTGATCCGGCATCGTGTCCGTATTCCTCCATGGTTACTTGTTTACATGATAAAGGCTCCGTTTTCATTGTAGTCTGCCCTCACAGCAGTCATGTGCTCCGAGTGGTGATATGCTCACCACGTGCCGGAGATGCGGTTTGTCCAGCTGATTGGATCTGGAAATTGGACAGAGCAGCCACGCTGAAATCCTCAGCTCCTCTCCCTTGTCTTCCTTCAGCTTTGGTGGAGGGGGGGATACGGCAGTTCACAAGGCGATGTGTCTCAAAAAATTAAAAAAAAAATGCTGTAAAAGGTGCTGTAAAGGGTGCAGCAATAAAAAAAAACTGCACCTTTTGCTGCACTTTTTGTTTCACCCATTATTTAATCGGTATTATAATTATTGGGTGCAAAGAAGCTTCTGGTTTATATGAAGAAATTTATGGCTAGTATTACTGGAACGGACCTATATTAGCGGGTATGGTAACGGTAAATTATGCGTTTTAATTGGTTCATTTGGGTTAGTCCCACTGATCAACACCCCTTGCCGTCAACCTAACAATAAAAATCCTCAAAACGACCTAGGTAGTTATGAGACATATGGCGTTATGCACTGCCGTAGGCGGGCTATTAGTACTAGACTAGAACTAGAACTAGTGCTTTTGCCATCGATATTGTTCTGAAAGCAACATTGCTCTCATTTGAACACGGTGTTAATGCTGAGCACGAGCCAACGTGATTTCCACAATCATATCCAAAGATGCTGTCCGTTTCTTTGATGAAGCCCCCAAGTGGCTGAGGGCTGCGACGCCTGAGCAAAATTGCGATGTTATGCGTGTAGGTAGATCTCACCAGCCAAAGCCCCCTCGTGTTTTCTGGTGCGCTCTGTCAGCTACCCATTTTTCTCACGTCCATTTGTATCCAGCCACCCCCTAGCTACTTAGTACAAATCAGGGTACTTGACAGCGTTTCCGTCCTGATGGACCCTCATCCGAATTTGCATCAACTGAAAGCGCCGACTTTGATATAAAAAAAAAATATATACACAAGCACCCAAACAACCCAAAACATGCACAAGAGAGCACCTCTGTCAACTCCTCCCACTTCACCAGACGGCTCTCCCCAAAGGAAATCCTCTGCTGTGGGCGCAGCGGGGACAGAGAGTCATTGCCCAAGACCAAGGAGAACCGATACCAAGATTCTCCCAGCAAAGTTCATCTCCGATACTGGAGCGCTGATACGTGCGTTGGCGGAGGAGCTGGGAGGTACGACTTGTTTTCACATTGAAGTGTGTAGCAACGCCTACAACATCAGGAGCACGACGGGTGAAGATATAGACATGGTACACTCTTCTATTCATTCTCTCTTCTCCCCCCCTCCTCCCTTTCATATATTGGCTAGCTGTTGCTAACATGGTCTCTGTTTGGCAGCGCGCTGTTGCAAAGTATTACCACAGGTTCATGTCCGAAGGCAAGTCTTCGCCAAGGAGCGTGTCGTCGTCAACGAGCGTGCCGTAGCGGCCAGGCGGTCACGTAGACGGGGAAAAGTGTAAACGCCGCAAGTCCTCAGGTGGCCTATGCGAACCTGCCAAGGGGGCAGGAGTCAAAGGCAGGAGTAGATGATGCATGGCGTGTTTTTGGTTTGCGACGATGGTTCTGCGTTTTGCCACCTTGGACTTGAGGGGCTTCATCTGGACTCTGTCTGGTGCAAATCTTGAAGATTTCACAGTTGGGCTGCATGTTTCAATCTGTAGAGCATATGATTATGAGATCAACAGAGCGGCAACGAGATGCCGTATGGAGAGGATCCAGCCCTGGGCTATGGTTTTGGGTTCAGCTTAGTAAGGGATGAAAAATCCGCAGTCTATACCGTACGTAAAGACGCCAAGGTCACCAGGTTGCCAACCCCCGCATTTTCGACAAGCCACTTTTGCTTCCCTACGTCGGGCTGTCTTCTTTATTATGCTCGCAGATACTAATTAATTGTACTGTTACCAGCTTTCAAGGATGTTGCGTCATTTTAGGGCTTATCTGTTGTTGCTGTCCAATCAGTCGCGCAACCCAAGGTTCCTTTTTTTCTTTTTTTTTTTTTTTTTTTTGGAGCTGAGGAGTTGGAGGGTATAAAACAAGGGGGCCCGACCCCCAACTGCTCTCCAAACCTCAGCTGCCTTAAGCACCTTCGAAATGAAACCTTTCTGCCGCCAGAACAATTGTAGCACATGTATCTGGCTGTAAAAATATCCTCTCCGGCGCTAGCTGTGCTGGTCGAGGCTGTGCGGGGCTGGGAAGAGCCCGTGTATGCTGAATAGCGTCGCGCAAGACGTCAAGAGACAAGATAACCGCTGGGGCTGGGTAATATCATGCTGGCGAAGCAAGGGGGGGAAAGTCAGAAGAAGAAAAAAGAAAAAGAAAGTGTGTGTGTCTGTGGGGGGGGGGGGGGGGGGGGGTGTTTGTGTACTGGCAAGGCTGGCTGGCAAAGTAGCCCCATGCGCCTGAATCTCTTCAACCCAATCAAATGGGGACGGGACAAAATTAACACACACACACACGCACACACACCACCCAAATCGATAAAATACCAAACCTGGACTGAAGAATTCGCTGCCTCTTTTGCTGCGGCATATTCTCGGCGTCAGAGCGAATTCGATACAAGTATAGATACAGGCTATACAGCTGTAACGTCCAACATTGGAGACTTTCAATATGGGTACCATTTCTTCGGCTGATTGGACACTGGACACTTGTTGAGAATGACTATTTCTTTTTTTCTGTCTTTTTTCTGCTTTTTTGTCGACGACATTTGGTCATCTTGCGGTGAGTCCCTCCCCCCACATTGCCAATGTGTACGAGCCCGGCAAAGATGTGCTGTGAATGGTCATCAGACTGGCGCCGGGCGGATCATCCAGCGTTCTATAGCGCCATGGCATCATCTCTTCTCTGGACGGATAATGGTTGGTCTTCCCACCCATGCAGGCAGGCTGCGGCCAAGCTTATCATGTCAAGTTTTTCCAATCGGAGGGGAGGCTTTCTTATATTCCCCAAGAAACAAGTGGGTGTGCGCCCCCTTGGAACCTAGCTGCTCGGGATCGATCATTGGCCGATTGCCCGGTTATAAAGGGCAGGTGATACGTAGTCCACACCGGTGGCCTTCATACCGGTAGAGGTACCCAAGGTGAATTGGGTGGCTAACTATTGATCAGCAGTACAGTTCAGTTCTGGTCTAGACTAGTTGTCGAGCTTAGGTATGTCAGCGTTGATGCTTCCGGGATGAACAAGGTCGAGGGACAAAAAGAGACCTTTTTCGCAATGGTTTAGATATTATAGATACGTACTATCTATTCAGCCAGCTGTCTGTTTTTTCAGTAATAGTTACGGACCGTGCAACTGTTAAACTGCAGTGTGCAGTGAATTAACAATGTTTCTTGAGGGTCAATCTTGGTGGAAGAGTCTCCCTTTTCAACAATTTGGGAGGCATTACAGTATCGAGGCTAGTGTTACGATCAAGGTATCGGGTAACCTGTTCTTATGGTAAAGTACAGTGGGTTGAAGCAACTGAGCGTCTGACTGGGTAACTGGGGTTCTCAATAACTGGGGGTGAAATTATAATCGTTCTCAAATAAATATTGAGGTTAACTAAAATTTAATTGCTGCTAAACAATCCTAAAATCGAATTTATTTATATAATAATAAACGTGCCTTATATAAATTATATTTCGAATATAATTTCCTTAATTTTACTGGATTAGTGAGATTATTTCCCTTAATTTGTTATAATCCCAAAAAATTATTAAAATTACTTTTTTAACAATTATGTAAAATTACGTAATTCCTTTTTATATAATCCTTATTTTGCCGGTCGGTAATTTTTCTGGGCGGATATCGTTAAAAAGGGTGTAACCCTACCTGGCCTTCCTGGTACTGGCCCAATTATTTGGTCGTAATATTAGGTTTCCTTTTTTTGGCCAAATCCCTTTGGCTTTTAAATAATCCGTATTCCCTTAATTCTTATTTTGGTTTTTTTTCCCTTTTGGTTAATTTTCCTGCGCCATATTTAATTGCGTAACCAAACCTAAATTTGGTCGTTCGTCGACAAAACGCCGATCCGCCCTCCTTTTTTCTTTCCTGGCGTTAACGGTGGAAATGCCTTTTTATTCCTCGTATAAATTTCGTGGGGTGGCCAAATATTCGGGTTTTCCCCAGGATTTTTTTCGTTATATGGAATATTTGCATTTTAATTGTCCTAATTATAATATATTGGGTTTTTTTTTCCGTAAAAATCCGGAATATTGGCTTTTAATATATTTGGATGGAATCCGAAATAAAGGCCGTTAAAAAAACGCGTTATTAAATTAATACGAAAATTAAACGCCTTCGAAAACAAAAGCGGATATAATTTAAAAAAATAATGCGAATTATATTTCGCGGAATTAATAATTTGGAGGAATTGGATCGGGTGGAATATAAGGAGGCGGAATAGGAAAAACGTCGTCGGTTAGCCGAAATTTTACTTAAAATATTCTTAAAATCGCTTTTTCCGGATTCCAATTTTGTTTGGGATTCGACCTTCCCAATAGGTCCTTTAAATTCTTTTTTATTGGATAAAATAAATACCTTTGCGCAATATTTGGTTAATAAATTATTTTGTTCATATATTCCGATTTGGTATATATTAATTGTTCCTCCACAGGTTCGTTTAATGGTATAATTTCGAATCCCGCTCGGTTTTTAATTTCTGGGAATAATAGGTGGTATTTTCTTAGGTCGTCCTTTTTTTTGGTTAATTTGCTCGCAAATCCAATTTCTAATAATATTGGCGGAATGGTTCCTGGAAATCCTAAAAATGGTTAAAAGGTTTCCAAATATTTTTTTTGTCACGGCCAGGGTAAGCATAGCACGGAAGCTAGTCTATTGGCGCCTATCGACGAAGATTCTACTCTGAGGAGAGGAAAGGAAACAAACAAAGTTCTGAGCTTGACGCGACGTCGATAAAGGTATCACCCTGGTGGGTCGTTGGTCCAGGGTCAGGGTTAGGGTCTGGTGATCTCATGGTCCAAATGTCACATTTTTTATATTTATAATTTTCCCATTTAATAAAATATTTTGTTTTGTTATAATTTCGTTTATAATCGAATATTCGTTTAACGTTATAAGTTTGTTTTGCATCGATTTCGATCGTTTTTTATATATTAATACCGTATAATACCGGTTCCAGTAATAATACGTAAAATATAAGGTAAATTTTTATAATATTTGGTAATAATAATTTATAATTGGTATCGCTAATTTTTTTACTAATTTTAAAAGGTCCAAACTTTTTAAAATTAAATTTGCTATTGGGTCGTTATATTTTAATATTGCGTCGAATAAAATAATGTTACGATCAAGGTATCGGGGTAACCTGTTCTTAGGGTAAAGTACAGTGGGTTGAAGCAACTGAGCGTCTGACTGGGTAACTGGGGTT
Source organism: Pyricularia oryzae 70-15 (assembly GCF_000002495.2). Classification (NCBI taxonomy): domain Eukaryota; kingdom Fungi; phylum Ascomycota; class Sordariomycetes; order Magnaporthales; family Pyriculariaceae; genus Pyricularia; species Pyricularia oryzae. The sequence goes on from NC_017850.1 coordinate 2,423,412, forward strand.
CTCAATGACTGGGGGTGAAGTTATGATCGTTCTCAAGTAAGTATTGAGGTTAACTAGAGTTTGATTGCTGCTAAGCAATCCTAGAATCGAATCTATCTACACGGTAATGAGCGTGCTTTATATAGTTCGTTGTCCCTGGTAGTGATATGTTTGCTATGTCGGATATGTTAGTGAGCGGTCATATCACTCCTATCACTTGCTATGGGTGCTATGTGATTCTTGGCACCTATCAGTCATAGCACCCTCCTTGGTCACGTGCGGTCACGTGTTCCTTTCCTTATGTAATCCTGTTTCTGCCGGTCGGTACCATCCCTGGTCGATTGTCGTCAGGAGGGGTGTGACCCCACCTGGCCTCCTTGGTGCTGGCCCAACTTGTCTGGTCGTAACATCAGGTCTCCCCTCCTTTGGCCAAGTCCCTTTGGCCTTTAAGTAGTCCGTACTCCCCTAATCCTTGTCTCTGGTTTCGTTCCTTCTTTGCTAACTTCTTTGCGCCATGTCTAGCCGAGTTAACAAATCTCGCGGTCGTTTTTCCACCGCTCGTCGCAACGACTTGCTTTCTGTGCTTCTTTCTTCGGCGGTTGAGATGCCTTCTTGTTCTGCTTGCGAGTCGCAAGGGATTGCAAAATGCGCTGTGTCGCCTCGTGATTCCTCTCGTTGTGTCGAGTGCGTCCGCCTCGGTCGCTCGCGATGTGATGTGATGGGTGTCTCGCGGGAGCAGTTACACAGGATCGCGGCTCAACATTCGAAGCTCGAGTCTGAGTTGGAGGCGGCGGAGGAGAAAGTCCTTCGCCTGCGCAGACAAAAGAAAATGTGGTTTGAAAAGATGACGAGGGCGGTCCGTCGTGGTATTGACAATCTGGAGGAATTGGATCGGGTGGAGCGTGAAGAGGCAGAGCAGGAGGAGCGGCGGCGATCAGCCGAGGTTCTTCCTGAAGTGTCCCTGGAGTTGCTTCTTCCGGATTCCAATTTTGTCTGGGATTCGACTTTCCCGATGGGTCCTCTGAATCCTTCGTTGTTGGATGAGATAAATGTTCTTGCGCAACATTCCGTTGGTAAGTCGTTTTGCTGGTGCTTTCTGATTCGTGGTATGTACTAATTGTTTCTTTTTAGGCTCGTCTGGTGGCATGGTTTCGAGTCCTGGTCGGTCCTTAACTTCTGGGAATGGTAGGTGGTGCTTTCTTAGGTCGTCCTCTCTTTCTTGGCTGACTTGCTCGCAGATCCAACTCCCGATAGTACTGGCGGAGTGATTCCTGGCAATTCTGGAGGTGGTTGAGGGGTTCCCAAGTGTTTTCTTCGTGTCCATAGTTTTCCCATTTAACAAGGTACTCTGTTTTGCCGTGGTTTCGTCTGTGGTCGAGTATTCGTTTAACGTCGTAGGTTTGTTCTGCGTCGATCTCGATCGTTTCTTGTGTGCTGGTGCCGTGTGGTGCCGGCTCCAGTAGTGATACGTGAAATGTGGGGTAAATTTTCATGGTGTCTGGTAATGACAGTCTGTAGTTGGTGTCGCTGATTTTCTTGCTGATTTTAAAAGGTCCAAGCTTTTTAAAATCGAGCTTGCTGTTAGGTCGTTGTGTTTTGATGTTGCGTCGAATGAGATAGACGCTATCTCCCTCCTTAAAGGATGGTCCCTTCATCCGATGCTGGTTGGCGTATTTTATCATTCTCTCTCGTACGAACTCTAGTTCCTGCTGGAGTTCTTTGTGTAGCTGTCGTAGCTCGCTCGCTTGTTTGTCGGCTCGCGGTGCCGTAGTTGTAGTTCTTGGTTCTCCGTACGCTGTAGGGTTAAATCCATAGTTGGCGTAGAACGGGGTTGTCTTGGTACTTTCGTTCTCTGAGCTGTTATAGGCGAATTGTGCTGTGGGTAACAACCGTACCCAATTGTCTTATTTGTGGTTCACATAACATCTTAGATATTGTTCCAGTGTTTGGTTGGCTCGTTCTGTTTGTCCGTCCGTCTGTGGGTGGAATGCTGTGGATAGCTTGTGGTCTGTTCCTAGCTGTTCCATCAGGGATTTCCAAAATCTTGATGTGAAGAGCTTGTCTCTGTCTGTGATAATGCTTTCTGGAAGTCCGTGATTGCTGACAATCACTCGTAGGAATGTGTAGGCGATTTCTTCGGCGTTGCTGCTTTCTTTGTATGGTAGGAAGTAGGCGTATTTGGTGAGCTTGTCCACTATAACCAGTATGCTGTCGTACTTGGTCTTAGTGAGTGGTTCTTCCGAAGGAGGTAACTTGACGATGAAGTCCATTGTGATGGTCTGCCATGCCTTGCTGGGGGCTGGTAAGGGTTGTAGGAGTCCGTAAGGCCTATGTCTTGCGGACTTGCTTTTGGCACAAAGTTCGCAATCCTTGATAGCTTCTCGTACTTCTTGTCGCGTTCCTCGGAAGTTATAGTGTTGCTTTAGCCGTTTCCATGTCTTGGAAATTCCTTGGTGTCCGTGGGCTTTGTTTCCGTGGATTTTCCGTATTTCTTCTGGTGTGGTTACCGTATTTGTTATTATAAGGCTCCGGTGTGCTGGTAAAAGGTTTCCGTTTCCGTCTGTGGTGAGGATAACCCGTGTTTCCTCTGGCACTATGTTCTCGTGATCTGGTCTTCGGCTGAGGGCGTCGGCCCTGCCGTTTTCTGTTCCTTTTCGGTAGATAATCCTAAAATGGAATTCTGACAGGAATTCTAACCATCTAATTTGTCGTTTGTTCAACACTTTGCTAGTGGTGAAGTGGGTCAGGTTCTTGTGGTCCGTGTAAACTAACACCTCGTGTTTAGTTCCGGATAACTGTGGTTTCCATTCTTCAAATGCTCGAATGATGGCCATAAGCTCTTTGTCGTGAATCTGGTAGTTGAGTTCTGGTCCATGTAGTTTTTGTGAGAAGAAGGCGCAAGGATGCAACCGTCCTTCTTCGTCTCGCTGACTGAGTTGTCCTCCGATCGCATAGTCCAATGCGTCGGTCTCGACTTCGAAAGGTTTCGTTGGGTCTGGTATCTTGAGGATTGGTTCTCTGGCTACTGCGTCTCGTAGCTGTTCAAAGGCCTGTTGTATCTGTTCCGTCCACTGGAATTCTAGGTCCTTCTTGGTCATGTTGGTCAATGGGGTGGCGATCGCGCCGTATCCCTTGATGAACCTTCTGTAAAAGTTCACGAATCCGAGGAATGCCCGAACGTCTTTTACGTTCTGTGGTTGAGGCCATTCCTTTACTGCTTGGATTTTCGATTCCTCCATCCTAATTTCTCCAGGAGCGATAGTGTATCCTAGGAAATTGACTTGCTTGCTGTGAAAAAGACACTTCTCGGGCTCAACTAAGAGCTTAGCGTCTTGCAGCTTCTGTAAGACTGTGTGAACGTGTTGCTTGTGTTCTTCCAACGTCTTGGAAAAGACAAGGATGTCGTCCAGGTAGACAACGACGAAAATGTCTAGGCATTCCCTGAGAACGTGGTTGATCATGGTTTGGAAGGTTGCTGGGGCGTTGGTAAGACCGAAGGGCATTACTAGGTACTTATAATGTCCTCGTCTGGTGCGAAACGCGGTTTTCCATTCTTCGCCTTCCTTCACACGGATCAAATTGTATGCTCCTTTGAGGTCTAGTGTCGTAAACCATTGTGCTTGGTAGAGCATGTCTCGGAGTTCTCCTATTAGTGGGAGTGGGTAGCAATTCTTTATAGTAATGTCGTTTAATTGTCTGTAGTCCACGCATAGTTGTAATTTTCCGTTCTTCTTTGGTACGAAGAGGATTGGGTATCCTGCTGGTAATGTTAATGGTCTGATGTAACCTTTCTTGAGGTTCTCTGCGAGGTACTCATCTAGTACCTCCATCTGTGTTGGGTTCAAGCCGTATATCTTGTGGAATTTGGGCTGTGTCCCTTCTTTTAATGGTATCTCGTGGTCGAACGGACTATGCTCGGGTAATCCTGTTTCGAGTTCGGGGCTGAATAGTCGTCCATACATCCGGTATTCGGCCGGGATATTGTCGATTAATGTGGTAAGGTTCGATCGTTCTTCGCTCATGGATAGTCGCGATCCTTCCAATGTTGGCTCCAGGCGTGGCTCGCTTTTCTTCAATAGTGCCATAATCTTCTGTTGGTTTCGTTCCTGTGCCCTACGCTCGTTGCGTGAAGTCCTTTTCTTGGGTTTTCCTTCAGAGGCTAACGGCTCTTCCCATTGGACTTGGCCGGTTGTCCAATTTATCCGGGGGTTGCTCCTTCTGAGCCAGGGGATTCCTAATATCACGTCTTTGTCCCCTATCTCCGTGATGTCTAAGGTGATTTGTTTCTTTCGTCCATAGCTCTCCATCCAGAGGTGTACGGTCTCTGTTTCGATGGTGCCGTTCCCGTATGAAACTGCCTCTCCTTCCACGGTCTGCAACTGGTATGGTTCCTTCTTTTGCTGCCAAGGTATCCGTCGTTTCGCTACGACCCTTGGTGAGATGTAGTTGCCTTGTGCTCCACTGTCGAGGAGTGCTCGTATGGGTCTGCCATCGAGTCGTATGTCGAGAAATATGTGTTCGTGTGTTGCTATTATATCCTGTGTAGCGTTCAGGGTTCTTTGTTCCGTTCCTGTTGTCGCCGTTCGGTGCCCTGTGCCGTCTGGCTGTCTTAGTTTTTTGACTTGCTGGACTCGCGTCGTGGGTCCTTGTTTTTCTTGTCCCTGGGTGTGCGGCTACTTCTTGTTTCGACTAGGTCAAGTGGGTGTTTCGCTGGCACGGGTGTCTTGCGTGCGTTCGTGGTTATCTCGTTATCTCGTACGTTGGGGTTCCACACAATTCTGGTCATTGGTGCAGGTCCTGGTTGCCGTGATTTCTGTTCGTGCCAGGCCTGGGCTTTGGCTAGCATATGTACTCTGCATACGCTTCGGGTGCATTCGTACCATGGGAACTGTTTCTGGTTGCAACACGCCATGGGGTAGTTGTCGTTAGGTGTGAAAATTGCGGCTGGCTCAATGTTAAGTCTTATCTTAATTTCCCAATTTGGTAGGTCGGTTGTGGTGTATACCTCGTGAATGCCTGTTGTTTTGCGTCGTCGTGGGAAAAAGTTGTGGACTATCTTCCTGCTTAAGTGGAGTCCACAGTTATCTCGGAAGCATTCTGCCCAAAAGATTTCTGCGTGTTGAGGGTGTTTGGTGTCCAAGGTCGGGTGGTCTCCAAAAGTTGCATTGACTGGTCCTGTAGAATGTCGGATCTGTGCCTGAAGTGGCAATCCGGGAAACTGTACTAATTGGTCGTTTCGGTATAAGTCGATATGCTTCTTTTCGTATATATAGGGGTTGTTTTCCCTTGCTGCGTTGTACTGGCTCGAGGGCATGGTCTCTTCCTCGCTGGACTCTTCCTCTGGATCCTTGTTTGATTCTTGTGTTGGGGACTGATTGGTTGTCCTGATGTGGTGGGTTTGTCCCAAAGGTTCCTCATCTGATTCTCCGGAGGCGTCCGAGTCCGTGAGCTCGGGTAGTTGGGTCTCCCGTCGGTGTAAGTTCACTGGTTGCCTTGTCCCCATGGGTACTCGGTTTCCTACTGCTAGGGTTCGAGTGCCTCGGGGCTTTTGTGGGTACCATCCTGCGTCGATCTTGGAGCTATTGTGGGTCATACAATTATCATCGTAGCAGGTGGTCCAGCTCATCGTGCTGTGTTGGTCAGGCCGTAGTTGCTGGTGATTGGTGGCATTAAGTCCTCGTGGTTTTTCGGTCTTGCCCCTAAAATCAGGGATATTTTCCTGGTTTCTCGGGCAGTTTCTGGCGATGTGCCCTGTTTTGTCGCACTTAACGCACTTGCCATTCTTGGGGTCTTTACGGGGCTTCTTGTGTTGTGTGGCACTGAGGTCCATGGGTCCACTGTGGGTACCATAAGCTGTACTGTAGGTCTGGGGTGCCATGTGACGGGGCTGCTGCCATCCACCATTGTTTCTGTGGTATGTGGGTTGGGGTGTTGGTACTTGCGTCCCGTGTTGGTTTGTCGAGTTGAGGTGACGAACACTCGCTGTCCGCCTTGTTTTTCCTGTCGGCGTTCGTAAATCCGGTTGTCAAGTTTGATGGCAAGTTCGACGTACTCGAGGAAATCCTCGGGTCGGTCGAGTTTGGATATTTCGTCTTTTACTTCTAACTTCAGTCCTTGGTAGAACTGGAGGATCTTGGTTTCTTCGGTCATGTCCAGCCTTGTTGCTAGCCTTCTGAACTCGGCTGCATAAGCGGAGGCTGACTTGGTTTGTCGTAGGTTGGCCAAGTCTCGTTCGGTCTGTCGTTTCTCATCGGGTTCCTGGAACAAGGAACGGAGGGTGCGTTCATACCCTGCGAAGGTTGAGAAAATGTCGGTGACTTCTTGGCGTCGTTCTTCAGGGGGTACATCAAGCCATTCCTGCAACAGAGGCTCGAACCAAGACAAGGCTCGTCCTCGGAGGAAAGTGGCCGCGTGTACCACCTTTTCTGTTTCACTGCGGAAGGTTTCCAGATGGAATGCTTGGTAGGTGCGTACCTGTACAAGGTACCCTTTAAGTTGTCCAGGTGTGCCATCGAATGTGGCTGGGGGGTTAAGCTTGAGTCTCTCGCGCCCATCAAGAGGGGTTGAGGTAACGTTAGCACTGGCTCGGAGAGCCTGTAGTTCCTCTTGGAGTTGGGTTGCGCGGAGCGTCTGTTCGTGGAGCTCCTGGTTGGTCTGAGCAACCTGCCTACGGAGCTGGTCTTCCTCGTCCTCACTATCGCTATCATCCTTGGGCCGAACAGGGGCCTTCTGGGCCGCCTTGCTGCTCGTAGCCGGGGTGCTGGGGGTGTTGTTCTTGGACGTCTGGGAAGACATGTTGTCGGATACTGCTCGGTATGCTTCAAGGCAAAGTACTGAACAGGAGCAATCAAAATGTTACGATCAAGGTATCGGGGTAACCTGTTCTTAGGGTAAAGTACAGTGGGTTAAAGCAACTGAGCGTCTGACTGGGTAACTGGGGTTCTCAATGACTGGGGGTGAAGTTATGATCGTTCTCAAGTAAGTATTGAGGTTAACTAGAGTTTGATTGCTGCTAAGCAATCCTAGAATCGAATCTATCTACACGGTAATGAGCGTGCTTTATATAGTTCGTTGTCCCTGGTAGTGATATGTTTGCTATGTCGGATATGTTAGTGAGCGGTCATATCACTCCTATCACTTGCTATGGGTGCTATGTGATTCTTGGCACCTATCAGTCATAGCACCCTCCTTGGTCACGTGCGGTCACGTGTTCCTTTCCTTATGTAATCCTGTTTCTGCCGGTCGGTACCATCCCTGGTCGATTGTCGTCAGGAGGGGTGTGACCCCACCTGGCCTCCTTGGTGCTGGCCCAACTTGTCTGGTCGTAACAAATAAACGCTATTTCCCTTTTTAAAGGATAGTCCCTTTATCCAATATTAATTGGCGTATTTTATTATTTTTTTTCGTACAAATTTTAATTTCTGCTGGAATTTTTTATATAATTATTATAATTCGCTCGTTTATTTATCGGTTCGCGGTGCCGTAATCGTGGTTTTTAATTCTCCGTACGTTATAAGGTTAAATCCATAATTGGCGTAAAACGGGGTTATTTTGGTATTTTCGTTTTTTAAATTATTATAAACGAATTATATTATGGGTAATAACCGTACCCAATTATTTTATTTATAATTTATTGTCACGGGCAGGCAGGGCGGACAGGTAGGTGCGGGCGATCAGGTAACAGGACAGAGTATATTGGCTATCTAGTCTTCCAGGTACGGGGTAGCAGGTGGTTGTTGACGAAGACGTAGCTCGAGGAGCTACATATCGGAGACTGCAGAGATTTCGCGTAGATATACGCGCGCGAGGCGCTCGGCCCTCGCGCCTTCACGTGACAGGGGTCATGACTAAGCGACAGCCCAGTGGCTGTCCTTCAGGTCTGTGACAGTATTCCCCCCTTCCAGGCCGAGCTCCGTCACGGCCGGGGCCCGGGCTTATGGGGGTATCGACGGTGGAAATTCTTTACCAATTGAGCAGCGTTTTCCAGGTAATCGGCAGGTTCAGTCGTGGGTTCGCTATATCCAGCCCAACGGACGATATATTTCAGCCGGCGGCCTCCTCGGCCGCGGGTTTCCCAAAAGGAGTCGAGGATCTCTTCGACTTCGTATTCTCTCTCACCTTCCACTTCCAAATGGGGTGGCGGTGCAGGTTGTTGGCCCGGCAGGGGCTCAACGTCAGCAGGTTTTAGTCGGTTTATATTGAAAACAGGGTGTACTCTCATAGACGACGGCAGGTCCAAACGGTAGGCGTACGGGCTAATCACTTCAGAAATTCGGAAGGGTCCCAAGTTCTTCCAATCCAGTTTCTTCTGCGGGCGGGCGGTCTGGATGTTCCGTGCGTCTAACCATACATATTGGCCGACGGTAAGCCGGCGGGCCGGGGTACGGTGTCGGTTCGCCTGTTCTTCGTAACGGGCTTGGGCGGCGGTCATTTCGGCGCGGGCTTGTTCCAGAATGGCTTCCATTCGGGCGGCTAGCTTTTCGGCATCCCGCTGGGCGGGCAAAGGCTGGTTCAGGGGTACCGGCTCGAATCCCATGCGGGGATGGAATCCGTAAGTCGCGTAAAACGGGGAGGTTCCGGTGGTCTCGGACTTGTGGGAGTTGGCTGTGAATTCGGCGAGGGGAAGCCAACTTTCCCAATCATCTTGCAGGTAGGCCACATAAGCTCTCAAATATTGTTCCAGGGACGCGTTAAAACGCTCGGTCTGTCCGTCAGTCTCGGGGTGGTGAGCAGTGGATAGCAGGCTGTCGATTTTCAAACGGGTTGTCAGGTGTTTCCAAAACTTCGACACGAATTGGGTGCCTCTATCCGAAACTATCGTCAGGGGCAACCCGTGTAGTTTCCATACGTGGTGTAGGTACAGGTTGGCGGTGTCCTCGGCATTGCAGGTCCCTTTACAAGGGACGAAGTGTCTCATTTTAGTCAGGCGGTCTACGACCACTAGGATGGCGTCGTGGCCGTTGCTTTGCGGCAAATGTGTGATAAAATCCATCGACAGGTGTTGCCATGAGCGTTCAGGAGTGGGCAGGGGTCGCAGGAGGCCCTGGTGGCCTTCGCGGGACGGGTTGATTCGGCGGCAGGTCTGGCATTTCTTTACCCATAATGATACGTAATGTAGCATTCCGGGCCAGTAATATTCTCGGGACAGCAGGTCGTAGGTTTTTGCTTTGCCGGGGTGACCGGCGACGGGGGAGTCGTGGCAGCGGCGCAGGATCTCGGCTTTCAGATTATTCGAATCGGGTACGTACAGTCTATTGCGGTAATACAAATAGCCGGATCGTTCTTCGCATTCGGCCAATTGCAGCTTGGGGTGGCGGTCGGCGCCTGTCCTCAACGCTTCTAGGGCAGATTGCGTTATCGGGTCGGATTCGTATCCGGCGTCTAGTAGCTCTATCAGGTATCTTGGTAATAGGGGTTTGTTTTGGCGGATTATGGGTTGTAACCGGGTGGGGCGGGCAGGTAAATTGTGTTCTTTCAGTACGACTTGTGTTTGGTGCTTAAGTCGTTCATCCCCCTCCTCAGGCATATCCTCTGACCTCCTGGTTAGTGCGTCGGGCTTCGCTCCTTGTTTCCCGGGTCGGTAGGTGATACGGAAATTAAATCTTGACAGGAATTCGGCCCATCGGGCTTGTCGGCGGTTGAGCATTTTCGTCGTCGTGAAATATTCCAGGTTGCGGTGGTCCGTAATTACTTGGACCGGGGACGACGTCCCTTCGAGTTCCGGGCGCCATTCTTCAAAACAGCGGATAATGGCTAGCAATTCTTTGTCGTAAATCTCGTAATTGCATTCGGTAGCTGTGTGTTTTTTCGAAAAGAACGCGACGGGGCGGAGTATTCCGTCGTCGCCGTATTGTGACAATATTCCCGCAGAAACATAATCGGAAGCGTCGGTCTCCAGGATCACATCCTTTTCCCAATCGAAGTGCGCCAATACGGGGGCTTCGGTGAACTTTCTCTTCAATAGTCGGAAGGCGGCTTCGCAGGCACTATTCCATTCGAATGCGACGTCCTTCTTGGTCAATTTCGTCAAAGGGGCCACAATCTTTGAGAAGTCTCGGATAAAGCGCCGGTAAAAGTTGCCAAACCCCAAAAATGCTTGCACGTCAGTAAGCTTTTTGGGTGTTTGCCAGTTCAGGATAGCGGTGATTTTCTCAGGGTCCATTTTCACGCCTTCGACGCCGACCAGTAGGCCCAGGAACTTGGTTTCTTTCACGAAGAATTCGCATTTCGCGGCGTTGGCATACAGCCCGGCTTTCCTCAGGGCTTCCAATACGAGCTTCAAATGTTCTTCGTGTTCGGTTCGGGTGCGGCTGTAAATCAGGATGTCGTCCAGGTAGGCTGTACAAAATACGTCTAAATATTCGCGCAAGGAGTCGTTTATATATCTCTGGAACGTCGCGGGGGCCCCCGTCAGCCCGAAGGGCATAACTAGGCTTTCGTATAAGCCGAATCTCGTGCGGAATGCCGTCAGGTATTCTTCCCCCTTTTTAATCCGAATATTGTTAAAAGCGGAAACGATATCGATTTTCGAGAAGAATTTCATGCCGGCCAGGTTGTTCAGGGTCTCTCGGACTAGCGGCAGCGGGTAACGGTCTTTTACGGTAATGTTATTCAGCGCGCGGTAATCCACGCAAAACCTCAACCCTCCTCCCTGCTTCTTCACGAACAAAACGGGCGAGGCGACGGATGACGAACTGGGTCTGATAAACCCTTTTTTCAACTCTGCGGTCAGCCATTCCTTAAGGGCTATCAGCTCTTCGCGGGACATGGCGTACAGGGGGCCGAACGGCGGCGTTTTTCCTTCTATAAGCGGGATATGGTGGTCGGACGGTCGGTGTGGGGGCAGCTTCTCGGCTTCTTGCGGGGAAAATACGTCCGCGAATTCCCGGATTGTTTCGGGCAGGGTCGGCCCGTTCCTATTTTGGGGGTCGGCGGCTAGGACCTCATCAATCTGTTTCAAGGTTACGGCGTACAGTCGGCAGGATCGGCGGCGGGCGTACATGCTCGCGGCTTGCAGGGAGATAGGGGCGATATCCATTTCGCGGAGGGACGGCGGTCGGTCAGCCTGGTACTGGGGGCGGCTTTTTTTTGGTACGGCGTGTAAAGCTTTAACCTTCTCCGGTTTGTCGGGCATATTGCAGTGTCGGCGGCAATAGTCGCTGTCAAACGTAATAACGTGTGACGCGAATCCAATCGTTGGGTCGTGCTGCTTTAGCCAAGGCATTCCTAACACAATGGGGTAATGGGCTAGCTGTGTAACGAAAAACAGCGCGTTTTTCTGGATGTGGTCCTTGATTCTCAATTGTCCTCGGACATAATGGGTGCACTTCCCACTTTCGGCGGTCCTTCCGTCGAATACTTCGATGTCGAATGGGTTTCGCAGCGGATACATTTGTAGTTGGCGTTCTTCGGCCCATCCTTGGTCGAGGAAGCATTTTCCTTCCGCACCGCAATCGGTGAGGGCATAGGTTGGGAGGTTTTGGCCCCCCACTGTCAGTTCGGCAGGCAGGATCATCAGGTCGGATCGTTGGTTATATTCCTCTTCAACGGGGAACCCGTGAACGGCGGCGGCAGAGATGCGGATCGCCGGCGGTCTATGCGCGGCCTTGGCGGCCTGGGGGCGACTTATCCCAGGCGGGCTCCGTTTTTCGAACTTCGGCTGCTGGAGCGGCTGGCGTCCGAGCCGCGGCGGGGGTTTTTAGGGAGTTTGGTTTGTATTTGGCGCGGGGACCTGGACCTGGACCTGGATCGTTCGATTCCGGCCTGGTGCAGCCGCGTGCGGCGGGTATCCGGTTCTGGGCATTTGGCAACAAAATGTTCTTGGGATCCACAGCGGTAGCATAGCATATTTTCTTTGCGGTTGTGGCGGCGTTGGCTGCTTAGGTCCATGGGGTCGTTAAACGGAAATTCCGCGTTTGGCTTGGGGGCGGCCCGCGGTATGTCGGTTTGGGTCCGGGGGGCCGCGCGCGCGGGGGGCGCTGCGGTCCGAGGGGTACGTGTCTGTCTGTTTTTATACTGCTGGTGCTGGCGGTAGCGGTTATCCAAGCTTTGCAGGTGTCGGGTAAATTCGTGGTACTGGCGGGATGGGGCGGGGTTGTGGAGGAGCATGTCCTGGAGCTCTTCCGATATTCCCTGGAATAGAAGAGGGGGGAGGGCATCCTCCGGCATTTCTCCTTCCAGAGACAGGCGTTGGAACTCCGACAGATACTCGGCGAAATCTACGTTCCGCTGCTTCAGGGCGTATAATTTGTTTTGTGCGTTTTGGACGTGGTCGGGGTCCCCGAATGCCTCCTCTAGGTATTGGAGGAGATCCGTATAATCTCCGAATTGGGGTGTGCCTCCGACCATTTTGGGCAGGATCAGGTTGTACGCTTTACCGGACAGTCGACCGGCTACATAAATCAGGCGTGATTCGGGGTTGGGGAAGCGGTCTTTGTTTGAGGTCATTTTCCCCCGGATTTGGGTGGCGAAGCGGCGGAGGTCGGAGCGGGCGCCCGTAAATTTATCGGGGTCTGGAAGTCGTTCAGAAAGGCGGGCGGAGGCGGGATGTTCGGAAGCAGGCGGCGGAGTCGTTCCCATAGGAGTAACCATAAGGGGTTCAACAGGCGTGTTGGTAGTTGGGGCGGGGGTGGTTATGTGTACCGTGGGTAGCGTTACGGTCCGAACTTCCTTCAGTTCGGACCGTGTTTTCTCTAATTCGGCGAAAGCGGCATCCCGGGAGGTTATGGCGGAGGCCTTTTCCATGGCCATGGCCAGAATGTCGGCCTGCGCCTTGTCGCGGACACGGTCCGTTTCGGCGCGGGCGCGTTGGGTCTCGGCTTCCTGCATTTCTAGGCAGGAGTTCAGGCGGACGTTGCTATCGTGCAATAGTTGCAGCTTTTGGTAGGAATCGGAGATGTAAGACACCCATTGTTCAGGGTGTCCTTGTAGGTGTTCGATCAGTTCCTCGGTCGAATCGGTTAAGATCGGGGGTTGCAGTGACGCAGGCATCGCGGGCACCTAATGAGGGAGCTACGTAATGTCACGGGCAGGCAGGGCGGACAGGTAGGTGCGGGCGATCAGGTAACAGGACAGAGTATATTGGCTATCTAGTCTTCCAGGTACGGGGTAGCAGGTGGTTGTTGACGAAGACGTAGCTCGAGGAGCTACATATCGGAGACTGCAGAGATTTCGCGTAGATATACGCGCGCGAGGCGCTCGGCCCTCGCGCCTTCACGTGACAGGGGTCATGACTAAGCGACAGCCCAGTGGCTGTCCTTCAGGTCTGTGACATTTATATAATATTTTAAATATTATTTTAATATTTGGTTGGTTCGTTTTATTTATCCGTCCGTTTGTGGGTAAAATATTATGGATAATTTGTGGTTTATTTTTAGCTGTTTTATCAGGAATTTCCAAAATTTTAGTATAAAAAACTTATTTTTATTTATAATAATATTTTCTGGAAATTCGTAATTGCTAACAATTATTTGTAAAAATATATAGGCGATTTTTTCGGCGTTGCTGCTTTTTTTATATAATAGAAAATAGGCGTATTTGGTAAATTTGTCCACTATAACCAATATGCTATTATATTTGGTCTTAGTAAATAATTCTTCCGAAAAAGGTAATTTAACGATAAAATCCATTATAATAATTTGTTATATTTTGCTAGGGGCTGGTAAAAATTATAAAAATCCGTAAGGCCTATATTTTGCGGATTTGTTTTTGGCATAAAATTCGCAATTTTTAATAATTTTTCGTATTTTTTGTCGCGTTTCTTTAAAATTATAATATTGTTTTAACCGTTTCCATATTTTGGAAATTTCTTGGTATTTGTAAACTTTGTTTTCGTAAATCTTCCGTATTTTTTTGGTATAATTACCGTATTTATTATTATAAAATTCCGGTGTGTTGGTAAAAGGTTTCCGTTTCCATTTATAATAAAAATAACCCGTATTTCCTTTGGTATTATATTTTCGTAATTTGGTTTTTGGTTAAAGGCGTCGGCCCTGCCGTTTTCCGTCCTTTTTCGATAAATAATCCTAAAATGGAATTTTAATAGGAATTTTAACCATTTAATTTACCGTTTGTTTAATATTTTATTAATAATAAAATGGGTTAGGTTTTTATAATCCGTATAAATTAACATTTCGTATTTAATTTCGGATAATTATAATTTCCATTTTTCAAATATTCGAATAATAGTTATGTTAATTATATGCATTATTTTGCATGTAATAAGCCCACTTTTATTTGTATATAGCCAATTTTATTTAGTGCCGAAGTGGAGTGGGGAATGGTGGAATTCCGTTACTTTGTTAATGCAGGAATGCAATTTAAAGGTCAGCGAGTAGGGTTAGCTACCCTGTACCGGGTTTAATACCCACCCTGCACCTGCGAGTCAGCTACCCTGTACCGGGTTGAAAATTTCACCAAGTCAACGTTTAAATGCAAACCCAGAGATGGTTTGTGTCACGGCCAGGGTAAGCATAGCACGGAAGCTAGTCTATTGGCATCTATCGACGAAGATTCTACTCTGAGGAGAGGAAAGGAAACAAACAAAGTTCTGAGCTTGACGCGACGTCGATAAAGGTATCACCCTGGTGGGTCGTTGGTCAGGGGTCAGGGTTAGGGTCTGGTGATCTTATGGTCCAAATGTCACACTACCCCCTTCCAAACCTCGTATGTCGACGCAGGAGATCATGCGAGGCTCTTGTCAAGTTAACCATGTCGTCGCTTTTTCCTTTTACCGTTCAACTCTCCATGCTCCGCCACGTTATCCTCCTGATTCGGTTCGTCCAACTTATCCTCGGCAGCGGCTTTTATCCAGATTGCCAATCGCTTCGGCGGTCCTGCGGCATCTTTGTACTTCTTGTGGAAGTCGTCAAGGGCTGTCGCTGAATTCTTGAAGTTTTCAGCCGGGTACCACGTGTCGTCTGGATCACATCCTTGCCATGCGACCTGGTATTGCAATATCTTACTCCGGCCAAATAATCGGGACGCTAAAACTTTATCGACCACAAACTCTGGTTCTCCGTTGATCTCTTCTGGCGGAGGCGGCTCTCTTTTCTGTTGTGGTAATGGGTCCATTGCGGCTTTGCGGAGGCGGTCTGCGTGGAACAAGTTTTTTCCTTTAAACGATTCAGGTACGTCCAGAACATAGCTATATCCTCGTTCTTCTAGAATCTGCCATGGTCCGGTCCACTGTGAATCCAGTCTGGTCGTCGGTGCGGTCGTCGGAAACCCTTTTTTCTTGACGAAAACATAGTCGTTAACCCCAAAATCTACTGGTCGCCGCTTTTTGTTGGCTTGTTCTTCCTGCCTCGCCTGCGTTTTTAGCGCGTTTTGGCGAGCCAACTCTTGGACTTCTTTAGTCTGGCGGACGATCTGCAGCGCTTTTCGTTTCTGGTCTGAATCAACGGTCGTGGTTGGCAGGTCGGTGGACAGCGGGTTTCGGGGTTCGGTCCCGAGCACTACCTTTAACGGGCACATACCAAGGCTGGAATGCCACGCGGCGTTGTGGGCAAAATCCAAAGCAGGCAAATGTACGCTCCAACTGGTCTGGTATTTGTCGATATAAAACCGTAGCTTTTGGTCCAGTTCCTGGTTGGTTATCTCTACGGCACCTTGTGTTTGAGGGTGCAGGGCGCTGCCGTGTCGGTGTTTAGTACCCGTAAGTTCATTTATCGTCGCCATGAATTCGGAGATGAACGGCCCGGCGTTGTCGCTAATCCAAACGAAAGGTAGTCCTAGGAAACGGTATAGGTATCGGTAATATCGGGAGGCCAGGATTTCTGCTGTGTCGGTCTTCTGGCCCGGGATGGTGGCTATCAGGCGACTGAACTTGCAAACGAACACCCACACGTAGTCGTATCCGAACTTGTCTTTGGGCATGTCTTTTCCGTCAACTGCTACATGTTCCCAAACGTAATTCGGTATCGGTAGCGGATGCAATAGGCCCGGGGTCTTGTCGTGTCTACCTTTATTTCGCTCGCAGTCGTGACAGTTTTTGATATATTTCCGAATGGTTTGACTTATGCCCTCCCAAAAATACCGTTTTTTGATCATTTGTATCGTCTTGTTCTGTCCTGCGTGGGCGAATATTTTGGGCTCGTGAGCTTCACGGATCAGAGCGGTCCTCAAAAAGATCTGTCCGTCTAAAGCCGTTTCCGGGACGACTAGCTTTCCTTGGTGTTGGCCTAGCTTTTGCTTTTCGTTCTCTTGTCGTATTAGGTCTACCAAATCTGCGCCGCTCACCACGTGGGCGTTTGGGTCGGCAGTGCTGACGGCGGCCACCATAGGTTTGATCTTCTCAGGTGGGATTAAAGTTATTGTTCGTTCTTCTTTTTCCCGAGCTTTAACTGTTGGAAGGTCTGCCGTCTTGCGGGACAGGGCATCGGCGGCTATATTGTCTTTGCCGCGGCGGTACTGAAACGTAATGTTGAAGTTGGCCAGGAAATCTGCCCAACGCACTTGTCGAGTCGAAAGGAGTCGTTTTGTGGAATAGTAAACTAAAGCTTGGTGGTCTGTAACCACGAAAAAGCTTGTCCCCAATAATTCTGGTTCGTAATGTTCCAGCGTTTGAACCACTGCCAGCAGCTCTCGGTCTTGGATCGGGTATGCGCGTTCTGCTGGGGTCATCGTTTTTGAGAAATATCCCACAGGTTTCCATTCTCCACCCGGTTGCTGTTGCCAGATTGCTCCGCCGGTCGCGTTGCGTGAAGCGTCGGTTTCTACCTTGGTCGGTCGGCCTGGGGTGAAAAATGCCATAACCGGTGCATCGCAGGCTAAACGTTTCATTTCCTCAAATGCTCGCCTCTGTTCGGGGCCCATAGCGAATTTGGCGTCTTTTTTCAACAGTCGGTTCAACGGCTCAGCGACGCTGCTGGCATGGTGGCAAAACATTCGAATGTAATTGCACAATCCCAAAAAGGAACGCACGGCTGTTTTGGACGTGAGGTCTTCGAACTTCCAATCGCTAATTGCCTGCAGTTTGTCTGGATCGATACGGATGCCCAGGCCTGCGTCCATAACGATGCCAAGATAATCAACCGTGGTAACGTTGAATCGAGACTTTTTAATATCTCCCTGGAGGTCGACTCGGCTTAATCGGTAAATAACCTCTTCTACTTGGTCCCAATGTTCTTCCTCGTTTCCGTCGGAATAAACCAAAACATCGTCGGCGTATGCGCTGGCGAACAAGTCCAAAAGTTCATTTAGCTGAGCGTTGATAAAAGATTGCCACCAAGCTGGGCCGACCTTTAGCCCAAAGGGAAGCACCTTCCATTGAAAGGTGCCCTGTCGGGTGCGAAAAGCAGTGAGGTACTCTGAGCCAACCGCCATACGTAACCGGTTGAAAGCTCGAATAATGTCGATTTTTGTAAACCTCTTTGCGTTGCGACAATTAAAAATAGTTCCGTTAACATCTGGGGCTGGTACGAATCGATCTTTCAAAAACTGGTTGATCCATCGGTAGTCGGTGCAAAAACGGCGTTCGTTGGAGTGTGGTTTAGGTACGAACAGGACAGGCGCTGGGTCGGCCTGCATACAGGGTTCGATAAACCCAATGCGCAGCAGCTCGTCGACTGTTTCCTTTTCGAGCGGCAGGAATTCCACAGGTGTCCTGTACGTCGGAGGCGATCCTGTTTTCGGCTTGTCTAGCTCCAAAATTACATCGTGCCCTGGGCGATGTGGAGGCAGGTTAGTGGAAGCTGCTTTCGAAAAGAATCCCTCCAGGTGAGCGAGTCGGGATGGCAGTTTGCTTCGGACCAGTTCGACATGGTCGGGGTCTTCATCTTCCGGGAACGGGATTGGTTCTCCCTTGTTGGTTTTCCATTGGTACGAACGGCCGACGGCAGATAGGCTGATGGCGGGTTTTTCGGGTCCAATTTCTAACGTAATGGGCTGCGTGGGTATTGGGCACGATTTCCATCGCTTTTGTCGGGGGTCGGTGTCCAGCTTGTGCTGAAGGGCAGCTATGTTTACAACGTTTTGGTCCTCACCCAAAACGACCGGGGTCGTTGGTCTGGGTTCTAAAAAGGTTGTTTGGCGCCACGGTCGTCGAAGTATTTGCACCCTTTTGGTTTCCCGTTCGAATGCTCGGTCGCGCCGCTCTGCATCGGCTTGTGCAACCGGATCGGGCTTGTCCAACATGTTCGGAAGTCTAATGGCTGGCGAGAATTTTGCCAGCGACGGTGTCGTTTCAGGCCATGCGAACGTTTGCGTTTTCGGGTGGATCCAAACATCCTGTTCAACTAGCCAATCCTGCCCAATAAACATATCATGTCCACTTTCCGTCACGTAAAACATTTGGTTGCTGAACCGGCGTCCATCGATTTCCAAGGTCGCTTTTAGTTTGTGCGTAATGCGTCCTGCGTCCTGTTTGCGGTAATCCGACAAAAGTAGCGGGGTTTTTAACCTTTGAAGCCGGGCTCCTAGCCGTTCTGCGGCTTGTTTAGCGATTGCTGGGCTGATCAAAAGAGAAATGTCTGCTCCGGTGTCACAAAGAGCTTTAACTGATAGTGCTACGCCATTAACCTGTATCTGAGTTCGAATGATGAAAGATTTAGGTCGTGGGTTACTACCAATCTGAGCTATTGTAGACATCTGGACCACCGAGGAGGCTTGCGGCGGTCTCACTCTTTTCCCGATTCGTCTGTGGTTTCCGAATCTAAGGTACTCGTTTGTTGCTTCGGTTTCACTGCTTTGACATCCCTTATTCTCTCTTTTTCGGGACAATCTTTGGAATTATGGCCACCCCTTCCGCACATGAAACAGGTGTTGGCATCCCAATGCGCCTTTTTCTCCTCATAAGTCAGTGAGCGACCGGCCTTAGCCATCGTGATTGGTTCCGTTCTATCCCCTTGATAATCTTTGGGCTTGTAGCGCGAACGGACTTTCGTCGAAGTTGTTTTCTGCCTGCTCCGGGTCTCGTTCTTCGTGCTGGTCTTGTCGGTGCTCTCTCGGTCTTTGCGCCTTTCTTGTGCCAGTTGGTTGCTGTAGACGGCTTTGGTAACGTACTGGCAAAACGTCTCGTAGTCTATGTCGATGTTCTCACTATCGTGCAGCAGACGGTGATCGAGGTCGGCGGGTATACATCCCCACAAGGTTTGCTTCCAGTCTTCTTCCCGAACCTTTGCTTGCTGGGCTAGTGAATTAAACGTGGCAATAAACTCGTGGATATCTTGGCCCTTGCCTAGCTCAAACTCGTGTTTCTTAAGGGCTTCTCTGGCAGCTATGGACTGGTT
Organism: Pyricularia oryzae 70-15; assembly: GCF_000002495.2. NCBI lineage: Eukaryota > Fungi > Ascomycota > Sordariomycetes > Magnaporthales > Pyriculariaceae > Pyricularia > Pyricularia oryzae. The sequence goes on from NC_017850.1 coordinate 2,442,620, forward strand.
GGGGTCGTGGTACATGGATTCTAGGATTTGGATCATTTCGGCTGCTGATGAAAAGGGGCGTGTAACTGAAACGTAACGAGTAATCATTGCTTTCTCGGCTTTGTCCTCGAGCAAATTCATCAGGTAACGTATCCGACTTTTCTCAGTTCTAAAAATGGCGACATCTTCTTCGAATTTGTCGGCCACCTTTATCAGCCAGCTATCAAATTGCGTCTTGTCTCCTGCGAACTTTGGGGGTGAATCGGCTCTGGCTTTTGCTTTGTCATTGTAAGCAGGGTTCATGCCGCCTGTTCCTTGGAACTCGGTAAAGGCTGGCCAAGCGGCCATCCCTTTTGCTTTGAAACTCGTTCCGCCGAATGCACTTTCCACTGATGGCTCTCGGTGCCTTAATTCTCGGTAGGGCCTGGGACTGGGTGTGTCGTTTCTCAACGCGTTTCTTAGCCTAAGTATTTCCGCTTCTAGCCTAGCGATCTCGCTGGCTGGGTCGTTTGCGTCGCCCATTATTCTGGGGTTGTTTTCTTGTGCGTTCACGTTGAGCTCCGGGGACCGCGAAGAAGATGCAACTTCGATTTCGTCCTCGACACTGGACTTGGTGCCTGGGCGAGAGTCTGTTTCGCTTTCTGATCGGGTCGGGTCGTCGATGGGGCGGTCTGTTTGCTCCGTCTGGTTCGTAATCAATCTTTGTGATTTCCTGCTCGCAGGTGGATGGTCCTTCAGCCTGGGCATAGGTCGGATCGGTCGTGGTCGGGGACTGGAATTGAAGTTCCTGTCGAACTCCGGTCGGGTCGGGTCTGTCGGGTGCGGATTTATTTTCGTCGCTCGCCAGCGGCGTAAAGATAGGTTGTTGCGCCTTATTTGTTAATCGCTAGGCCAGCGATTCTTTAGAGAGTAGAATTGTGTCACGGCCAGGGTAAGCATAGCACGGAAGCTAGTCTATTGGCATCTATCGACGAAGATTCTACTCTGAGGAGAGGAAAGGAAACAAACAAAGTTCTGAGCTTGACGCGACGTCGATAAAGGTATCACCCTGGTGGGTCGTTGGTCAGGGGTCAGGGTTAGGGTCTGGTGATCTTATGGTCCAAATGTCACAGTTTGTATGCAAATGAGGGTGTTTTTTCAAAAACCCATACAAATTAGTTTTTCGGAAATTCATTCGCGGCACCGGAACCTTTTCTGGCGTGCGGACCCCCACTTCGATGTCGGAGAGTATGTAAGGGAAATAAAGCAAAATCTCCCCCAACCAATTATTTATCAGTACCAAAATTATAGTGCATTTCTACCTATTATTTAGCGCTTTTAGCACTGGTTATTTACCACGCCGCACCTAGGGTTTACCCCTATATCCCCTGTTAGCACCATTGTTATTAACATTAATGGTTGTCACAGACCTGAAGGACAGCCACTGGGCTGTCGCTTAGTCATGACCCCTGTCACGTGAAGGCGCGAGGGCCGAGCGCCTCGCGCGCGTATATCTACGCGAAATCTCTGCAGTCTCCGATATGTAGCTCCTCGAGCTACGTCTTCGTCAACAACCACCTGCTACCCTGTACCTGGAAGACTAGATAGCCAATATACTCTGTCCTGTTACCTGATCGCCCGCACCTACCTGTCCGCCCTGCCTGCCCGTGACATTACGTAGCTCCTTCATTAGGTGCCCGCGATGCCTGCGTCACTGCAACCCCCGATCTTAACCGATTCGACCGAGGAACTGATCGAACACCTACAAGGACACCCTGAACAATGGGTGTCTTACATCTCCGATTCCTACCAAAAGCTGCAACTATTGCACGATAGCAACGTCCGCCTGAACTCCTGCCTAGAAATGCAGGAAGCCGAGACCCAACGCGCCCGCGCCGAAACGGACCGTGTCCGCGACAAGGCGCAGGCCGACATTCTGGCCATGGCCATGGAAAAGGCCTCCGCCATAACCTCCCGGGATGCCGCTTTCGCCGAATTAGAGAAAACACGGTCCGAACTGAAGGAAGTTCGGACCGTAACGCTACCCACGGTACATATAACCACCCCCGCCCCAACTACCAACACGCCTGTTGAACCCCTTATGGTTACTCCTATGGGAACAACTCCGCCGCCTGCTTCCGAACATCCCGCCTCCGCCCGCCTTTCTGAACGACTTCCAGACCCCGATAAATTTACGGGCGCCCGCTCCGACCTCCGCCGCTTCGCCACCCAAATCCGGGGGAAGATGACCTCAAACAAAGACCGCTTCCCCAACCCCGAATCACGCCTGATTTATATAGCCGGTCGACTGTCCGGTAAAGCGTACAACCTGATCCTGCCCAAAATGGTCGGAGGCACACCCCAATTCGGAGATTATACGGATCTCCTCCAATACCTAGAGGAGGCATTCGGGGACCCCGACCACGTCCAAAACGCACAAAACAAACTATATGCCCTGAAGCAGCGGAACGTAGATTTCGCCGAGTATCTGTCGGAGTTCCAACGCCTGTCTTTGGAAGGAGAAATGCCGGAGGATGCCCTCCCCCCTCTTTTATTCCAGGGAATATCGGAAGAGCTCCAGGACATGCTCCTCCACAACCCCGCCCCATCTCGCCAATACCACGAATTCACCCGACACCTGCAAAGTTTGGATAACCGCTACCGCCAGCACCAGCAGTATAAAAATAGACAGACACGTACCCCTCGGGCCGCAGCGCCCCCCGCGCGCGCGGCTCCCCGAACCCAACCCGACATACCGCGGGCCGCCCCCAAGCCAAACGCGGAGCTCCCGCTTAACGACCCTATGGACCTGAGCAGCCAACGCCGCCACAACCGCAAGGAAAACATGCTATGTTACCGTTGTGGATCCCAAGAACATTTCGTTGCCAAATGCCCGGAACCGGATACCCGCCGCACGCGGCTGCACCAGGCCGGAATCGAACGATCCAGGTCCAGGTCCAGGTCCCCGCGCCAAATACAAACCAAACTCCCTAAAAACCCCCGCCGCGGCTCGGACGCCAGCCGCTCCAGCAGCCGAAGTTCGAAAAACGGAGCCCGCCTGGGATAAGTCGCCCCCAGGCCGCCAAGGCCGCGCATAGACCGCCGGCGATCCGCATCTCTGCCGCCGCCGTTCACGGGTTCCCCGTTGAAGAGGAATATAACCAACGATCCGACCTGATGATCCTGCCTGCCGAACTGACAGTGGGGGGCCAAAACCTCCCAACCTATGCCCTCACCGATTGCGGTGCGGAAGGAAAATGCTTCCTCGACCAAGGATGGGCCGAAGAACGCCAACTACAAATGTATCCGCTGCGAAACCCATTCGACATCGAAGTATTCGACGGAAGGACCGCCGAAAGTGGGAAGTGCACCCATTATGTCCGAGGACAATTGAGAATCAAGGACCACATCCAGAAAAACGCGCTGTTCTTCGTCACACAGCTAGCCCACTACCCCATTGTGCTAGGAATGCCTTGGCTAAAGCAGCACGATCCAACGATTGGATTCGCGTCACACGTTATTACGTTTGACAGCGATTATTGCCGCCGACACTGCAATATGCCCGACAAACCGGAGAAGGTTAAAGCTTTACACGCCGTACCAAAAAAAAGCCGCCCCCAGTACCAGGCTGACCGACCGCCGTCCCTCCGCGAAATGGATATCGCCCCTATCTCCCTGCAAGCCGCGAGCATGTACGCCCGCCGCCGATCCTGCCGACTGTACGCCGTAACCTTGAAACAGATTGATGAGGTCCTAGCCGCCGACCCCCAAAATAGGAACGGGCCGACCCTGCCCGAAACAATCCGGGAATTCGCGGACGTATTTTCCCCGCAAGAAGCCGAGAAGCTGCCCCCACACCGACCGTCCGACCACCATATCCCGCTTATAGAAGGAAAAACGCCGCCGTTCGGCCCCCTGTACGCCATGTCCCGCGAAGAGCTGATAGCCCTTAAGGAATGGCTGACCGCAGAGTTGAAAAAAGGGTTTATCAGACCCAGTTCGTCATCCGTCGCCTCGCCCGTTTTGTTCGTGAAGAAGCAGGGAGGAGGGTTGAGGTTTTGCGTGGATTACCGCGCGCTGAATAACATTACCGTAAAA